>NC_067132.1:32171052-32183552 GCF_021347895.1 Acanthochromis polyacanthus | reverse complement strand
AAGCTGTGGTTGAAGGTGTGATGGAGGTCTGGGTCTGTTGTCACAGGTCATCGTTCAGAGTTCAGAGGTCACAGAGAAGATCAGATCAGCTGGATGAACACTCGGTCATTTCCTGTTCTGGGAACTGCAGATGTGACGTTCAGGTTCAGGTATCAGAACCTGTTCAGGTTCACATGTTCTATGAGGGGTGTTTTAAAGGTAACATCTGGAATGAAAACTGGTTCTTCACAGTGATACCATAAAGGAACCATGATTAAACACACAAAGAACCAGTTAGCAAGAGGTTTCCCAAAGAACCATTTCTTCAAACTGTTCTTTTAAAAAAACTAAAGTGCCTCAAATAACCATCAACAAACAGTTCCTTCAGGCTCCATAGACATAGACATTCCAGACAACTTCAGGAAAATACGTTCTTTATGGAACCATTTTCCATGTAGTTCATTATGAGTCACTGAAGACATATTTGTGGATCCATCTAGTTATGCATTGAGTTCCTGGGTTGTTTCCATTACAGCACATTTAGTATTTTAGGTTCTGGACTCATGGCCTGGGAGAACAACATGTTCTAAATTTGGGAACTGTGATGAACACTTTCTGTTTTCTGACTATTTATGGACCAAATAATTCACCCAGAACAAAGTAATGTTCCGCTACAAACTAAAGAACTCTAAAGGTCGGGCTCAGGTGGTTCAGGGCAGTACCGTGGTTGATGATGACATCACTGACCAGATGTTTGACTACAAGGGTCAGAGGTCAAAGTTGAAGATGAGACAGGAATCCTCCAGGAGAAGTAGAGGGATGTGGAGGGCAGTGTTGCGTGAGTTCAGGTGTGAAGAACGTCAGGTGAGACATTTAAATCATCTGCAGGGTGTCAAAGGTAAGAAGGAGACATGCTAACACCTGGGGTCAAAGGTCAGAGGGAACCAGAGAGGTTCAGGGTCAGGTTTAGGTCAGGTTTAGAGTCAGGTTTAGGATCAGGTTTAGGTTCAGGGTCAGTTTTAGTTCAGGTTTCTGTCAGGTTTAGGTCAGATTTAGAGTCAGGTTTAGGATCAGGTTTAGGTTCAGGGTCAGTTTTAGGTCAGGTTTCTGTCAGGTTTAGGTCAGATTTAGAGTCAGGTTTAAGATCAGGTTTAGGTTCAGGGTCAGTTTTATGTCAGGTTCAGGTCAGGTTTAGGATCAGGTTTAGGATCAGGGTCAGTTTTATGTCAGGTTTAGGATCATGGTCAGGTTTAGGTCAGGTTTAGGATCAGGGTCAGTTTTACATCAGGTTCAGGATCGGGTCAGGTTTAGGTCAAGTTTAGGATCAGGTTTAGGATCGGGGTCAGTTTTAGGATCGGGGTCAGGTTTAGGATAAGGGTCAGGCTTAGGACAGGTTTAGGATCAGGGTCAGGTTTAGCATCGGGGTCAGGTTTAGGTCAGGTTTAGAGTCAGGTTTAGGATCAGGTTTAGGTTCAGGGTCAGTTTTAGTTCAGGTTTCTGTCAGGTTTAGGTCAGATTTAGAGTCAGGTTTAGGATCAGGTTTAGGTTCAGGGTCAGTTTTAGGTCAGGTTTCTGTCAGGTTTAGGTCAGATTTAGAGTCAGGTTTAAGATCAGGTTTAGGTTCAGGGTCAGTTTTATGTCAGGTTCAGGTCAGGTTTAGGATCAGGTTTAGGATCAGGGTCAGTTTTATGTCAGGTTTAGGATCATGGTCAGGTTTAGGTCAGGTTTAGGATCAGGGTCAGTTTTACATCAGGTTCAGGATCGGGTCAGGTTTAGGTCAAGTTTAGGATCAGGTTTAGGATCGGGGTCAGTTTTAGGATCGGGGTCAGGTTTAGGATAAGGGTCAGGCTTAGGACAGGTTTAGGATCAGGGTCAGGTTTAGCATCGGGGTCAGGTTTAGGTCAGGTTTAGGGCCAGGTTTATGTCAGGTTTAAGGTAATCAGGGTTACAGGCAGCACACACTCAGCTTTCAGGCTTTCAGGTGTTACATTCGGATGTGAGGGTGAAGCCACAGGTGAGGGGTGAACAGGTTACTTACAGGTAGTAAGTGTAGGAGTGATAATTTCTTCGTCTGAGTGGTGGGGCGGAGCAGAGGGAGGGATGAAATGGAGGAAAAGAATCAGAAAAACAGAAAAAGGAAAAACAATAGATTAATGTCTTGGAGAAAAATGAACAGATGAGGTAAATTATTGTGTGTGGAGGTGAAGGAGTGGCGAGCATTGACTGGCTGGCACAAGGTGTCAGTTACAGTGTAAAGGGGCAGGGACACATCTGATTGGTTAACAAGGTGAATGTGTGAAAAGGCACAGAGTAATGGCTCCATATATTTACAAAAACAAACATTACCATACTTGCAAAACATAATATTTACCACTAAATAATAAAGTGTATGTAACACTGAACCTGGATATAACTGTTCGAAAAAGTCAATAGACTGGATATAAACATTCTACAGAATCAATAAACTGGATATAAATGTTCTAAAGAATGAATAAACTGGATATAAATGTTCTAAAGAATGAATAAACTGGATATAAACCTTCTAAAGATTTAATAACCTGGATATAAATAGTCTAAAGAGTCAATAAACTGGATATAAATGATCTAAAGAATCAATAACCTGGATATAAATATTCTAAAGAGTCAATAAACTGGATATAAATGTTCTAAAGAATGAATAAACTGGATATAAATGTTCTAAAGAATGAATGAACTGGATATAAACCTTCTAAAGAATCAATAAACTGGATATAAACCTTCTAAAGAATCAATAAACTGGATATAAACGTTGTAAAGAATCAATAAACTGGATATAAACATTCTAAAGAGTCAATAACCTGGATATAAATGATTTAAAGAATCAATAACCTCAACATAAATTATCTGATTTTTTATTAACAGCAGGTAAATGTCTGTCAACCACCGCAACAGGTGAGTTAACTCAACAAGCTGCTGCTGTATGATCAGAAAAGGCTGCAGAAAAGCTTTAAAATCCACTAAATTAACATAGCTGTGGAATAAATGTTCCAGTGTGCTGTGGAACCTTCTTCTTTGTTCTATTTGTGGGAGACTCTGAAAGTCCTAAATCAGATGTCAGCAGACAGGATTATTCCAGAAAAAATGTCAGTAACTAGCTGTGGACATGACTGATACCTGAACATGACTGTAAACTGGTTCAGGATGATAGAAACGTGTCCTACAGACTGTTTCCTGTTACACTCTCTCCACCCGGCTTCCTGCTGTAATGAGTTTGACCTCCGTTTGGTCACAGAGTGGAAATCAAACGCACCCCGTCAACATTAAAAACCTCATTAGTTCCCCAACAGCTGCCTTCCTCGTTCTGTCTCTGTCTAATATCTGTAAGAGATCAGAGCTCCATCGACCCGACAGATGAGTCAAACTGTACCGACACACACTCCGCTTTATGAAATGTGTGTGTGGAGAAAAAATGTCTCTGTTGCCTGAAGCCATTCAGCTCGAGGCGACTCTGAAAAAGAAGAATAAAACACTCTTTCATCTAAATTTCTCTCTCATCTCCAACGTTCTCCAAACACAGACCCGTTCTCTCTGTGTTTAAGTGTGTGCGCAGGATAAATTGTGTATATGTTAGCGTGTGTGTCCCAGCAGGGTTGTGTGTTTGATGTTGGAGAATAAAGTGGGTCCAGATACAGTTTAATGGTGATTACTGTTGCAACCTGCTCCATTATTCATCCTCATCATCCCCCTTGTCGCTGCCAGTGAGCGGACACCATCCAGTCTTTGATGTGACTCCGTCCAGCTCCACCACAAACCTGATTTACAATATTAAGAGCTCTGCATCATTACACACTTTCATTTACGTCTCCTTTACATGAGAACATCCTTTTATAGCTGCAGGAACTCATTTCTGAACTTTGTGGTTTTCTGACAGAAAAATAACTGTTCTTCAGCGGTTCTTTGGTGGTTCTTCAGTGGTTCTTCAGAAAGCTCGTTTGTTTGATAAAACATCAGAAAACGGAGAAATGTTCATCACAGTTCCACAAATCCCAAACTGCATTCTTGAAAAGTGCTCTTCTGTCTGACCAAGAACCAAAAACATTAAAAGTGTTCTAATCAAAGCAGCCTCAATGCTGCAGTTTCCTTCAGTTCACTTTTCTACTTTTTACTAGAACATGGAACCAAGTGGGTTCACAGATTGGTCCAAAATGAGCAGAATATTGTCTGAAAGTAGACAATCTAATTCAACATGTCTGTAATTACAGTCTGACACAGTTTGAGGTTCTACAACAGCATTTGGACCTGTTCATTAAAGATTGTAAACAGAACAACGCAGACACTACTTCATGTTCATTACAGAGCTGCTGGTGTGATGAACTGTACTGCTGCTGTCCTGCACTCACAGATAAATATCACCTTCATTCATCTTCCTAATAAAAATAGTGGAAAAAAAGACAAACATCAGCATGTTCTGCATTCTGTCAAAGAAAAGATTGTCAAACATCACTGCAAACTGAATATGTGAGTTATTTGGGGCATATCTGGCCTTCAGATTGAACATTTAGACACACCACCTTTACTAATTAGTGACTGAATGAAGCTAAAAGATAAGTAATGAAAATAACGGGTCAGTTCAGTCACATCTGTACTAAATGGAAGTATCAACCCCGTTATGGTTCCAGCTGAGGGCTTCTTCTGATTTCTGTCACCACAAACACACCAACTGACGACAACAAGAGGACTTTCCTTTGAACAGAAGACAGAAACATGTTTCATTGGAGAATTAAATCTTGATTTGGTATATTCTGTGTACCATATTGAAGGGTTTTGTTGAAGATGTGGTTCTGTGGTGCTCAGGAGTGTTAAACAGAGAATAACGTTCACTTAACACTTGTGGAACCTGCTCCCAGTTTGGGTTCGGGAGGCAGATACCCTCTCTATTTTTAAGACCAGGCTTAAAACGTTCCTTTTTGACAAATCTTATAGTTGGGGCTGACTGGGTGACCCACAGGGGTTCGGCTTGTGTCTTCATTGCACAGCTGACTCCCTCTTGGTCGTCCCTTCGTTCTGCCTCTAGTCATGCTGCTATAGGCCTATAGGCTGCTGGGGGACTTCTCTTGATGCACTGAGCCCTTCTCTATCTACCTTTACATTTAATATGTATACCGTTATTGCAGTACATTCACTCTGTTTCCCCCTGTGCTATTTCTCTGTGTCCCTGGTCCCAGAGCTGGATGCTTCAGATCTGTGGTTGATGTTCCACCAGCTGGTCCAGTCTCCACCATGTCCACTGTGGGATGCTGCTGCTGACCTTCCTCCAGCCCTCTGCTTCCAACTCCCCTTTTTCCACCAGTCTACTCTGCATCGCCTTCACTATACTTGTTATGCTAACTTACATACTGTTTGAATTTTACTGCTAGCTATATATGGAGTATGTTTAATGTCAGAGCCGTACATCATCAGAGTAAACTATGAGTCAGTTTTCAATGTTAGCTTATACTTTGTCTGTGTCACATATCCTGTCATACATGTATCCAAATGTGTGTTGTGTTTTCCTTGCTCTCCCACCCCTCCCTCTTCTCCCACCCCTCCCCCTTGCCCTCCTCTGTCCCTCTCAACCCCCCCGGCCAGCAGGCAGATGGGTCCCCCCTATATAGAGCCGGGTTCTGCTCGAGGTTTCTTCCCTGTTAAAAGGGTGTTTTTCCTTGCCACTGTCGCCTTTGGGCTTGCTCTGGGGGTCAGGCATATGGGTTCTGTAAAGCGTCTTGAGACGATTTGACTGTAATTGACGCTATATGAATAAAATTGAATTGAATTGAATTGAATTGAATTGAATTGAATTGAACTTACAAAAAAAGAAACACTTTGTAGTGGCAGTTCTTTAAAGAACCTCCAGAGGAATCTCAAAGGACATCAAAGAATCATTCCTTGAGGCACCAGAAATAGCGCTAAAATAATTTGTTTTCTTAACCCTTTATGCTTCAGTGCGTCGTAGGTGTACCGCCAGCAGTACACCTACTAATTTGCATAGGAATTTCAAGAATGTCCGACAGCTGCAAACCCGATTATACAAACACTATACGCCGATGGAAAGCTTAGATTCTCATGAATCCGCCGGTATAAACCACTTTCAGATGTGATTACCACAGCGGGTGAGAAAAACACATTTGTCCGACAAAAACAAATATTCATCCATCCGTTCTCTATACACGGCTTCAACGTACACAGCGCGACTCACATTTCCGGGTTCATTATTACACACAGAAAAAAATATTCCACAAAAAACGGCCATAATCCAACCTTTTACATCCAGATGACACAAGCCAGTAAACTATTTTGTCCAAAACATGTCCTGAAGTCGGTATAAAATCCACGAATCGGTCGTTTTCAAGGAAATGCACCTCGCGATGTGCGTCCAATATTCCCTGTATTTTTCGTCATTTTTTTTATTTAAAAATAGAATATTAGCGATTTTTTGTACTGAAAACGGCTGGAATTGACTGAAGCTTAAAGGGTTAAGTTCTTTAAAGAGCAATTTTCCAAATAGGTCTTTCGGTGTCTTTCTGAGGATATTTTTTAAAAAACCATTTAGATAATCGGGAGCTGCACGGTGGTGGATCAGTGCTTAGCACTGTCGCCTCACAGCTACAAGATCCCGGTTCACATCACAGCCTGGTTCTGGTCTTTCTGCATGGAGTCTCCATGTTCTCTTGCTGGGTTCTCACCAGGTTCTCCAGCTTCATCCCACAGTCCAGAGACCTGCTGAGGTTAACTGCTGATTCTAAACTGCCTATATATGTAGCCCTGTGATGGACTGTTACCTGTCCAGATGATTAAGCGGTGTATAGGTGATGGATTTAGACGTGATCATTTTCTGATCTCTTAATGTTGAGTCATTTCAAACACCTCTGTGGTTCTGTTCTGATAACAGGTCTTGTTCCATTAGAACATGTTTATTGTTCTGGACTGTTGGTCAGAAAGAAGAACGTGTTTCAAGATGCCATTTCGGGATTTGTGAGACTGTGAAGAGCATTTCTCTCCGTGTTATGATGTTCTACCCTGAAATAATCCTGTTTAGCTGTAGCTCTGCCTTGATGCTGGTACCTGCCAGCAAACCAAAGACCTCCAGTCAAAATGAAGAACCAAGAATTAAGAAGCATCCCCTCAGCACAGAGGATCTTCAGTGGTGACCCAGAGATCATTTCATGACACAAACCAAAGCACTGATCAGTGACAGGAACCCTGTAACGAAATGTTCAGTATTAGTTCCTATCCACGGTGAGGTTAGCAGAACGATCAATATGTAGAGATTATTGATTGATAAAATGCTGATCAACAACTCTGCATTATCACAGGAACAGCAGTCTGATCAGTTTCTAGTAGAATGATTAATTCAGACACGTTAAACTGATCAGAGATAAATAGATCCTGTTGAACTGTTAAAGAAAATCCTTAAAGTTTAACTGAAACCACAGAATGTCCACATGAGCAGAACCCAACAGAATAAAGACGTTCTGAAGGAGCTCATCCCAGTCTGAAGAATAAAGTAGAAACTAGTTTTCAGTTTCTAATTAAATCTTGTTCAACAAATCAGTTTGAGTTTTAGTTACCCAGTTTGTTACTGTGTGTGTGTGTGTGTGTGTGTGTGTGTGTGTGTGTGTGTGTGTGTGTGTGTGTGTGTGTGTGTGTGGTACCGTTTCTTCATCAGCAGGATGACTCCGAGGAAGATTATGATGAAGAGGAGCACTCCAGCGATGGACCCAGCGATCTTCACCGTGTGATCTGACTGCTTCTCCTGCTCTGGTTCTGGTTTTCTGGTCACAGCTCCTGAAACCAGTGAGCAGCGTTAACTACCTTTAACTGGTGGTAACTGGGTATTAACTACCTTTAACTGGTGGTAACTGGGTATTAACTACCTTTAACTGGTGGTAGCTGGGTATTAACTACCTTTCACTGGTGGTAACAGGGTAGCTTAAGTAACCTAACTATCACCTCAAGGTTTAATAAACAGCATCTTTATCTAAACTATATGTCACCACTAACTACCATTTATAACAACTTAACTCACCAACCCTCACCACTAGCTACTGTTAAGTACCCTCAGCATTTCCTGTAGTTTTGTGTTCACCGCAGCTGAGCCCTTTAGCCAGTTCAATAACTATCAAGTTTACTGTTTAGCATGTAAATAATTACTAAAATACACACTATTACAACAAACATGAACTAATCCTCTGATATGTTTGGTCCATTAGGAATAGGCACACTAATTGACCATTTAAATCCAACTTCATATGTTTAAAAGTGTGTAAACAGAAAAGGAAAATTATGTTTTTGCTCCTTTAGCTGCTTCAAAAATCACAAAATCTTTCCTGAAACTCCACTGAATGTAAAGTAAATATTAGAAAAGTCCCAAATATGGAAAAAAAATACGACCAGTCTTACTTTAGACTAAAGAGACAACTTCAGACAGCGTTAAAACTTATTCACTGAATTTTGCAGCTTCCATCCAATTTTTCCAAAGCAGTCCATGATAAAAATACATGAATAAAAACATGATAAGAAAAGTACAGATTGACTTTATATGGAGATATAAAAATAGATGTTTTATTAAGACATGCTTTGGAATGGGACTGATGACCGCTGACTTCCACCAGAACCACACAGTGTATAGTGCATAGTTCTGTATTTAAAGTACTACTGAGCTCATAGACAATAAGTCTGTATTGATTTTACCTGATTAGTTTGGTCTGTACACTGACTGAAAGCAGCAGATTTCTGTTCCACCACAAAACCAGACAACAAAACAGAACTAGTCCGAGCTCCACTGAGGTCAGTGAAATGTTTCCGCGGCGCTTTGTGGTCCAGAAGGTTCTGAATCACAGCGGTTCTGTTTCGGGGAACCTCCTCTGACTGTATAATGTGATGTTTCAACGTCGTGTGTGTCCAGGTGTAATACCCTTCAAGCGACTCGTAGATGAGAAACGTTCAGGTGAACTCGTCTCTGTCGAGCTGTAATGTGTCATTTCAGAGCGCCATCGGAACCTGACAGCAGCCATCAGTCAGTGTGTGGACAGGACGCGTCTACCTGCCCAAGTGGGGACATACTGCCCTATGGGGACATACTGCATTGTGGGGACATACTGCCCTATGGGTACATACTGCCCTATGGGGACAAACTGCCCTATGAGGACAAACTGAGCTATGGGGACATACTGCCCTATGGGGACATACTGCATTGTGGGGACATACAGCCCAATGGGGACATACTGCATTGTGGGGACATACTGCCCTATGGGGACATACAGCCCTATGGGGACATACTGCATTGTGGGGACATACTGCCCAAGTGGGGACATACTGCCCTATGGGGACATACTGCCCTATGGGGACATACTGCCCTGTGGGGACATACTGCCCTGTGGGGACATATTGCCCTATGGGGACATACTGCCCTATGGGGACAAACTGCCCTGTGGGGACATACTGCCCTGTGGGGACATACTGCCCTGTGGAGAAATATTGCCCTGTGGGGACATACTGCCCTATGGGGACAAACTGCCCTGTGGGGACATACTGCACTGTGGGGAAATACTGCCCTATGGGTACAAACTGCCCTGTGGGAATATACTGCCCTGTGGGGACATACTGCCCTGTGGGGACATACTGCCCTATGGGGACATACTGCCTTATGGGGACATACTACCCTGTGGGAACATACTGCACTGTGGGGACTTATTGCCCTGTGGGGACATACAATTCGTGGTTTATTTATGTAGCACCAATGACAGTTCAATTTGTAGGAAACTGCAACAGAACCATGGCAGAACCAGGACAGAACCAGTGTCAAACCAGTCTGACCAGTTCAGATGTTCTCAATCTCTTTTTTTTTATTTCTCAGTTTTCATTTCATCTCTTCAAGGTCAGACTGACTCAACCACTGAATCTGTTTCATCTCCCTCACACAGACACACACAGACACACCCAGACACACAGACACACACACACAGACACACACACACGCACACACAAAGACACGCACGCTCGGAGCTTCACCCCTCGGAGGCAGTGAGCTGCTGTTTTCAGTTTAAAGGCTATAAAGGCTACGAAAACACTGCTTTGAAGACACAATTTATTTGTGTGTGTGTGTGTGTGTGTGTGTGTGTGTGTGTGTGTGTGTGTGTGTGTGTCAGTGCATGTATGAATGTGTGTATGTGTTATTCTTTGTGTGTCACAGCAGCCTTAGAAGCTGTTTTTTATGTGAAAGTGAAGCTGTTTAGAGCTTCCAGGCTTCAGTCTGACTGTGTGTGTGTGTGTGTGTGTGTGTGTGTGTGTGTGTGTGTGTGTGTGTGTGTGTGTGTGTGTGTGTGTGTGTGTGTGTGTGTGTGGCAAACATTTAAATGTAATTTTGTGAGTCCCATCTGTTCCCCGATGGACGTACTGGAGTCTAAATGTTCAGATTCTTGGTGGTCTGAGGTTTGATCTGGACCTCTGAATGAGCAGCAAATAATGTGATCCATGAAACATCAGGGCAGATGTTCTGATGTGGTTCTGGACCGGTTTGTGTCTATGTGTGTGTGTCTGTTGTGTGTGTCTGTTTGTGTCTGTGTGTGTGTTTGTGTGTGTGTGTCTGTTGTGTGTCTGTTGTGTGTCTGTGTGTGTCTGTTGTGTGTCTGTGTGTGTGTGTGTGTGTGTGTGTGTGTGTGTGTGTGTGTCTGTGTGTGTGTTTGTGTGTGTGTGTCTGTTGTGTGTCTGTGTGTGTCTGTTGTGTGTCTGTGTGTGTCTGTGTGTGTGTGTGTGTGTGTGTGTGTGTGTATCTGTCTGTGTGTCTGTCTGTTGTGTTTCTGTTGTGTGTGTGTGTGTGTGTGTGTGTGTGTGTGTGTGTGTGTGTGTGTGTGTGTGTTGTGTGTGTGTGTCTGTTGTGTGTTTCTGACCTGTTAGCTGCTTGTCTCCAGCTGCCGGAGCGATGCGAATGTATGGCGTAGTGAGCTGGGTGACGATTATAGCAGCTGTTCATCCAGGAAGGCATGCAGAGAGACAGAGAGAGAGACAGAGAGAGAGACAGAGAGAGAGACAGAGAGACAGAGAGACAGAGAGAGAGACAGACAGAGAGACAGAGAGAGAGACAGAGAGACAGAGAGAGAGACAGAGAGACAGAGAGACAGACAGAGAGAGAGACAAAGAGACAGACAGGGAGAGAGACAAAGAGAGAGACAGAGAGACAGAGAGAGAGAGAGACAGGCTGTAGCAGTGGTCTGAGTGAAGCAGAAACATTAGTACCGTGCAGCCTCTCTGCTCTCCTGGTTCATGGATCCATTAATCCTCCTGTTGTCTTCATTTTCGGTCACAAAAAAATGTCTCTGTCTGAAAAAAATCCTAAAATTCAGCAAAAATTTCCCAAATTTCAGAAAATTTGCAAAACCTAAAGGAAGAAAATTTCAATAATTCCTTCAAAGTTTCCCTTAAAAATTTTACTTTAAAAAATCCCCCAAATGTGGCAAAGAAAATTCTTGTAAATATTTTCAAAAAATGAGTCAAAATCGTCCAAAAATCCTAAAAATATGTAAAATGATTCCATATATGTCAGTAAAACTTTTAATATTATCTTTAAGAGCATTCACATAAAAATCAACCAAAATCCAGCGAATTTCACTGGATTTTGGTTGATTTTTATGTGAATGCTCTTAAAGAAACATTTCTAACTTTTTTTCCCACCAAAAAATGTTCGAAAATTTCCCAAAAATGTTGAAAATGTGGACATCAGAAGTTTCGCTGTGCAAATATATATTTTCTTCCCACATCATCAAACTATAAAACGGGTCAATTTGACCCGCAGGATGACACGAGGGTTCAATGCAGGATAAAAACTCTGGTTTTATTCTGATGAGTGGACATACCAAAGCTGCATCAGCTTCATATTCTGTAAAACTCAGATTTGTTGTTGTCAAAACTGAAATGTGTTCAAACACACAAGGAGCTGATGAAGTTCCTCCAGCAGGTGATCCTTCATCAGACACAGAGGAATCTAGCTGGCTAATTGGCTTTTTTCTCTTTAGAAATGCTAAATAAGAGTGTAATTATCTGTAGTTAACTCTTATTTATGTGTTAACCACCAACAGGAGAGCAGAGCGCCGTTCAGAGGGTTTAGTCAGAAACACACCTGGAAAAGAAGCTGGTTAATCAGCCAATCAGCATCAGACATTAGTAGCAGCTGGACAGAGGAAAGACAACATCATCACCTGTTAGCTCCTCCCCTATTCAGGCTGTTTCTATGGCAACTGATCCAACATTAACACCCCAGTGGGACTGTTAGGAGTTAAGATCCCACACCTCAACATCATCATGCTGACTGGTCATAGTTAGTCAGCGTATCAACATGTGTGCATTTACTCTCTGAGATTAAACAACATCAACACACTGGTGGCTATATGGTGTTTCGTTGGGTTTTTTTTGTGTCTCTGTGGTCGCTTTGTGTGTCTCTGTTGTCGTTTTGTGTTTCTTTGTGGTCGTATTGTGTCTTTGTGGTCGCTTTGTGTGTCTTTGTGGTC
>NC_067132.1:32141052-32166052 GCF_021347895.1 Acanthochromis polyacanthus | reverse complement strand
GCAGAAAGTCATGTGTCGCTATAAAATGGAAGGAAAAAGTAATTACTAATAGAAGAGAGACAGACCATCAGAACACCTAAATGTTAAGGTCTTTATCCAGAGAAGAAGAAAGTCCAGGTGTCAGTGAGTCCAATTTTCTTCTCCATCAAAAGGCTCAGAAACTGGTGGAAACTCTGACCGAAAGAGGTCTGGAAGACCCAAAGAAGACCAGTTTGTGAGCCAACAGCTTGGAGCTCACAGGACAACAGCTTCAGTCAGCCTAATAGTGGTCGTAGGAAGAAGTCTCCCTTTCAGCTGTGAAGAGAAGACTTGGAGCTGGAGGTTTGACAGGTGCAGCTGCAGCAGAAAGCTGTTGCCAAGACGTCAGAATCAGAAAAAGAGGCATGACTGGGCCATGAGACATCATCTACTAAAGACTGGAAGAAGGTATTATGGACTGATGGATCAACATTTGAAATCTTTGGTTCATCAGCAGGATGTTTGTAGCCGTCCAGCAGGCGAAAGGACGGTTCCTCAGTGTGGAACATCTACTGTCCAACATGAAGGAGGAAGCGTGATGGTCTGGGGCTGTTCTCCTGGATCCAGGGTTGGTTCTTGTACAGAGTGAGAGGAACCCTGAACATAAACATCTACCACAACATTCTGCAGCTCCATGCAGAACCCTCTGGTATGTTCTAGTTGGTCAGGGGTTCATGCTATGGCAGATAATGACCCAGAACATCAGTCCAAGCTCTGTAGAACCACCCTAAGAACAAAGAACCAGATGGTTGAGAACATGGAGTGGCAGCAAAGTCTCCAGACTTAACCCCATGAAGCTGGTTTGGATTAACTGAACAGAAGAGTGAAAACAAAGAACCTATAAGAACCACACATTTATGGGAACTTCTGCTACAGAGTTGGAAGAACTTTCTGAAGAACATCTGATTTCCACTGAAGAAAGAATGAGTGAGTTCAGCTGTTAGATCTGCTAAAGGGAGTACTTTGAGTCAGAAGTTTAGAAGACATTTTGGTTTGTAAGTTGATTTTTAACTTCATATGTTTATTTGTTCTCTGCTTTCATTTCAGAGAACAATGAGACACTACCATGCAGAATTTACAATGAAAAATTGGAATAACTGGGCCGTTTAAAGCTTTGACCGTCGAGTGTTTAATAGGATAAACTAATGGTGATTAAAAACACCCTCTTGTGCTTTCATGGGGAACAGCTGACCGAATCAGGGATTTCTGAAACGATGGCAGCGCTATATCTGTTGACAATGACTACTTCCTAATAGAGATGTTCTGATCACAGACACGAAGAACCAATCAAGACGGTCTTTACCTCATTGTATCAAACGACTGTAGTACCATCTAATACTACATTTACCCTCTAACGCTACATTTACCCTCTGATGCTACATTTACCCTCTAACACTACATTTACCCTCTAGTACTACATTACCCTCTAACACTACATTCACCCTCTGGTACTACATTTACCCTCTAATACTACCTTTACCCTCTAACGCTACATTTACCCTCTAATACTACATTTACCCTCTAATACTACCTTTACCCTCTAATGCTACATTTACCCTCTAATACTACATTTGCCCTCTAATGCTACATTTACCCTCTAACACGACATTTACCCTCTGATGCTACATTTACCCTCTGATACTACATTTACCCTCTAATACTACATTTGCCCTCTAGTACTACATTTACCCTCTGGTACTACATTTACCCTCTAATGCTGCATTTACCCGCTAGTACTACATTTACCTTCTAACGCTACATTTACCCTCTAGTACTACATTTACCCTCTAATGCTACATTTACCCTCTGGTACTTCATTTACTCTCTAATGCTACATTTACCCTCTGGTACTACATTTACCCTCTAGTACTACATTACCCTCTGGTACTACATTTACCCTCTAACGCTACATTTACCCTCTAGTACTACATTTACCCTCTAACGCTACATTTACCCTCTGGTACTAAATTTACCCTCTGGTACTACATTTACCCTCTAATGCTACATTTCACGCAGCGTTCTACCAGAGCTTTACTACAAGATTCTTGGTTATTCCATTTCAAGGACGGTTCACAGCACCCAGATTTTTCACATTCCTTGTAAAGGTCTCTCCAGTCCATCTTGGAGCTTCATATAAACGTCATTCCGAGTCTGAAGGTTACCTGTGACCAGGTGAACTCACCCCGTTAGCGGTGCTGACAGCCTGGTAGTAGATCCCATAACTCTTGTGAGGCAGCAGAGGAGCATTCCAGTAACCGCTGTAGGTCCTGTTGTCACCTGTACAGCCACACATTCAACAGGTCAATAGCATGACAGCTAACTGACTAACTAGCTAGATATTTAGCTATCTGGCTAACTAAATGACTAGCTAGATATTTAGATATCTAACTAACTAACTGACTGACTAACTAGCCAAATATTTAGCTATCTGGCTAACTAACTTACTAGCTAGACATATAGCTACCTAACAAACTAATTGACTAACTGACCAATTAGCTAGATATTGAGCTATCTAGCTAACTGACTAGATAGATATTTAGCTATCTATCTAGCTAATTAACTAATACCGTTCAGGTACTATTGTATTCAACAGACAAACTGAGTGACAGATAAAACACGAGTTAGCTATTAACCAACTAAGGTATCATCTATCTATGTAAAATACTACTTATCTAATCTGCTGTAAGTGGTGACCTGTGCAGGTGTGTGTCAGCCAGGAGAGTCTCCACCCCCTACCCCGGTTAACAGACTAGTTAAATAATAGTTAAATAATGATCAAACACACTTAACTAACTAAAATAACTAACTAGTGATAGTTGTGAGTAACTGACCGACACAGAAGGGCAAGGGTGCCCTCAGCTCGCTCATCGGCAGCTCGGCACTGAGTAGTACTGCGAGTTGAGCAGTGTTGCATTCTGGAAGTGGATGGGGACTGGATAACAGCGCAGGATCTCTGCAGAGCCTCTCCTCTGCCTGCGGGGGCGCTCCTCCTCCACCACCACTTGGTACTTACTACACACAGACAGATGGATGTTAACTCAGAAAAGGAAGAACTACCTCATTTCACCCATCAAACAGTTAGCTTGTTAGTAAGCTAGCATGGTAAGCTGTCAACGAGTTAGCTGGTTAGCTCTCTGTGAAGTTGTATCCTGACATCCGATCTCAAAGGTTATGTGGTAATTAGTCGTCTGTTGCTAGTCTCTAAGCTAACCAGAAAGGTAATGTGTTATTAGTTAGCAGTCTGTAGCTAGCCTCTGAACTAAATGGAGAGGTAATGTGTTATTAGTTAGCAGTCTGTAGCTAGTCTTGAAGCTAACCAGAGAGGTAATGTGTTATTTGTTAGTAATCTGTAGCTAGCCTCTGAGCTAAATAGAGAAGTAGTGTGTTGTTAGTTAGTAATCTGTAGCTAGCCTCTGAGCTAAAGCCGTGTCAAGGACATTGAATCTGACCATGTCCAGTCAGATTTTGCAGAACAGTAGCCGTTGCTTTGACATGGCTGCACATTATTGACGTCCAGCATGAGGAGCCGCTGCTCTTCTCAGATCTGTTGGTTCATTATTCAGCTCCACAGAAAGGTCAGCGCTGCCTCTCCTCCATCACTCTCTCCTTGGTTTTATTAACTCTCTCTGTATGTGGAGGCTGTAACTTTAGAAGCATCTGACATTAAACTGATAATTCATCTCCTGACTGGGAAGCTATTAAATCCTACATGCAGATAAAGGACATGAAGACAAAAAACAAATGGAAAGAAGTTTAGCTCCAAATGAAAAGGCATCATTCTCTCAGCTTGTCAGCCGATATTAATTAAAAAATAAATTCTTGTTTATCAGTCGGCTGAATTACTGCTTCAAAAGACAAACAACTGCTATTTATTAGTGAACATGACGGATTTGAGGCTTCCTGAGATCTTTGCTATGAAACTTCTTTAAGCTTCAGTCTGCTGCACAGAAACATGGGTTCATTTTGAATAGTTTCTGAGTCATTTGGGGCAACTTTGAGTTGCTTTGTCCAAATTTTGACTAACTTTGTCACAATTTGTTGTCATTCTGCATTCATTTTGTACAATTTTCGAGTCATTTTAGGGATGTTTAAGTTATTTTGTCCAAATTTTGGAGTCATTGTGTTCAAATATTTAGTGATGCTGGATTATTTTTGATGTATTTTGGACAGCTTCTGAGTCATCTGGGGCAAATTGGCATCAAGAAGAAAGAGAAACCGACAAACTGTCCTGAAATTCAGAGTTTTTACTGAAATTAGTTTTTTTGACTGTTTACACAGTAAGAATTTTCTATGAAAACTCAAATGACTATCAAAACAAGCCTCAGTCGCTACAGACATGTAATGAAAGCTCCACTGACTCAACGTAAAGCTTCGTGTTCTCTCCAAACCACCAACTCTGTGGAATTTTTCTAGGAATTGAAGCGGACAGTGTGCTAACTACCGACTCTGAAAGTTCTAACTGTTCCCGTTTCACTGATTTTTCCACCAGCAGGTGTCAGAGTTTAGTTTAGTTTTTGTTGTTCCCAGGAATGCTGAGCTGCACCTGAATGCAGCACGATCACTTCCTAACATCCTGAGGGACGCTGGAACAATAGTGGTGTTTTCACAGGAAGCTGGTCAGGACAGAAGTCATACATCACCACATGGAGGGAGTGGACGCTGAAACTGCAGCGTTGTCACATTTCCTGATGGACACACACTCTGCAGTTGGTGTTGTGTTTAATTCCCCACAGAAAGCAGCAGAAAAAGACAGATTCTGCCTCCGTCTTTTCTTCTCTCGCCTCTTTCTTGTCCTTGCCCTCCCCCTCACATCTGTCTCTCTTTCTTCCCTTCTTTGTCTTTGACAAACCATCTCCAATCGCATTTCTTTACGCTCACGTCGCAGCACTTGTTGTGTGTGTGACAGTAATCTGATTACAGCTGCAGGTCGCCGGAGGCAACACCTTTTGTCCTGCGATACGCGGCTCTTAAACGGGAGTGTGTTGGTGCGCCTGAAGGCCGACACACAAAGCAAAGTTAAATATAAACACACAAACATGAAGCGCTATCTGAGAACAGCATCTGTTCAGTCTGATGGATTCCACATCAGCCATCATGTCGATTAACACACACTCTCTTTACATCGGCAGCCTTGTTCTGCTTCAAAAGGAAAACACACCACTCGCTTCAGATTATCCTCATTTCTATGGAGGAACAGAAGTGAATCACATCAGGACCCATTTTCTGTTTTCCTCTATTTCATGCGAAACAAACAGTTGAGTGATTGAAGACCATCTGCTTTCTGAGACCACACAACCAACAGAGATGAGCTGAAATGTCTGCACAGGGAAGCAGCTATCATGAGAGGACAGCACCAGAAAATCAAAAGAAAAAATGAAAGAAACATGGGAAAAAACTGCAAACTTCCTGCAGCTTCAGAACAAGAACGACAGTAATGGAAGAATAACAATTATTCAAGTAACGTCTTTTTAATGTTTAACTAACTATATTCCATGTGTAAAGACAAGAAAATTACCTCTAAATAGGTTTGTTAATATGTTTCTGAAGTACATTTAATGATCAGAGTTCTGCCTCAGACTGACAACATCTCTGGAGTTCCATAGAGGTGGTTCCAGATTTATCACTTTTTAATGGACTTTTTCAGTACTTCATCAGTCCAGCAGATAGAACCATGACATTTAAGAGGAGAAACATCTGAGTTCTAGTAGAAACTGCAGTGAAGATGACAAAAAAGTTGAAAAATTCCCACAAACACAAAGCAAATTACCAACAAAGGGCCAAAATTACCGAAACAAAATACAAAATTAGCACAAAAAAGGGGATTATACCGCAAAACACACAAAATCATCACAAAAGCTGCAAAATTACAACATAAAATGGATAAATTACCACAAAATGACCCCAAATCACCACAAAAACAGATGAATAAATCACAGAAAGATGTACAATTACCACAAACACAAAATCACTACGAAAAGATCCAAAATTAACATAAAATGCCATCAAATCACCACAAAATGACAAATCTCCGACAAAAGAAGTACAATTACCACAAAGAACCGTCTGGTTCTTCATCTGCAGTAACTTTATCATTGATCACAGTTTTACCTTAAGACTGGGAATATCTCGAGTTCCAGATCCTTGAAGTCCATAGAGGAGTCCATAGAGAACTGATTTGGTTTTAGTTTCTACCAGAACTCAGATGTTTCTCCTCCTAAATGTCATGGTTCTATCTGCTGGACTGATGAAGTTCTGAAAAAGTCCATTAAAAAGTGATAAATCTGGACCAACCTGACTTCAAGGACCTGGAATGTTCTAAATGAGACTAAACTTAAAGACTGGAAGTAGGAAAGGAGAACGTCCACTGGAGAAAGTTCTAGAGTAGACCTACTGACAGTTGGAGAAAGTTCTAGAGTCGACCTACTGACAGCTGGAGAAAGTTCTAGAGTAGACCTACTGACAACTGGAAAAAGTTCTGGAGTAGACCTACTGACAACTAGATCTTTCTCAAGAGGATGTTCTCCTCTATGGACTTGAAGGACCTGGAACTCTGAAAAAATTCCCAGTATGAAGGTAGAACTCTGATCATTAAAGTTACTGGAGATGAAGAACCAGATGTTCTGAGGAAGTTCTGGAGGGAGTGTTTTCAGATTGTAAACCCTAACCCTCTATGTTGTAGGATCCTTGGTGGCCGACAGATAGAACTGTCTGAAGAACTCTGAGCGTTTCTGTCTCCAGCTTTCTGTTGTGGATTTCTAGTTTTGTGTGTAGTCTGACACATAAATGAATTCAGTCATTATCAGGAGGTTTTTCTGCGTTCAGGAGAATGGAGAGGTCTTTAATTTTAGCTTGTGTGTGTGTGAATAAACAGGCGTGTGTGAATAAACAAGCGTGTGTCTCTGACTGTGTGTGATTGACACATTAGTGGTTAATCCCCTGTTAATCCTCGGTGTTAGCAGCAGGCTCTGATTAGCCCCGCCCGCTGATTGTTAATTAACCAAATCCCTAGCTACGGCCTGATGACGGAGCCC
The DNA here is from genome assembly GCF_021347895.1 of Acanthochromis polyacanthus. NCBI lineage: Eukaryota > Metazoa > Chordata > Actinopteri > Pomacentridae > Acanthochromis > Acanthochromis polyacanthus. Next base: position 32,159,003 of record NC_067132.1, on the reverse strand, counting down.
AGACAGCTGTTGACATGACGACTGTTACCGCGGATACCGCCTCCCTCTGGGCCCGGCGACAGGCGTTTAGCACCGTGTGTCAGAGTGTAGAAAACTGAATTTACACCGCCGTTCTTGTACGTGTTTGTGAGGTGACAGTTTGCTGTTTGAGCTGCAGCTCTGGCTTCAAAGTCCTACACGTCGTCGTTTTAATGTTTAACGTCCGAGTCATGAAAAGTTGATGAGGCGGGAGATTGATGCTGCTGAATATTTGAACAGGTGACTTACCTGACGGGAGCTCCTCGGCTCTGAGCCGGCTTTAGCATGACGGTGACAGTGGAGTCGGTCTGGTTCAGAGGAGACTCTTGATCATATGCTGGCATCAGAGGGGCTAAGTAGGAGATGGTCGGCATGATGACAAAACATTCAAAACATTCGTCATGTTTGACATTCAAATTAAAACAAATGGTGCAAATTATTCAGACAATACAGATGTTTAAAAAACGTGAAGCTAAACAGATATTTACACTCATCACATGTACAGGTATAAATGTTATCTCTGCCAGTGTGACTGTTGTTATCTCTGCCAGTGTGACTGTTGTTATCTCTATCGGTGTGACTGTTATCTCTATCGGTGTGACTGTTGTTATCTCTATAGGTGTGACTGTTATCTCTATCAGTGTGACTGTTGTTATCTCTATCGGTGTGACTGTTATCTCTATCGGTGTGACTGTTGTTATCTCTATAGGTGTGACTGTTATCTCTATCGGTGTGACTGTTGTTATCTCTATAGGTGTGACTGTTATCTCTATCGGTGTGACTGTTGTTATCTCTATCGGTGTGACTGTTATCTCTATCGGTGTGACTGTTGTTATCTCTATCGGTGTGACTGTTGTTATCTCTATCGGTGTGACTGTTATCTCTATAGGTGTGACTGTTGTTATCTCTATAGGTGTGACTGTTATCTCTATCGGTGTGACTGTTGCTATCTCTATTGGTGTGACTGTTATCTCTATAGGTGTGACTGTTGTTATCTCTATCGGTGTGACTGTTATCTCTATCGGTGTGACTGTTGTTATCTCTATAGGTGTGACTGTTGCTATCTCTATTGGTGTGACTGTTATCTCTATAGGTGTGACTGTTGTTATCTCTATCGGTGTGACTGTTATCTCTATCGGTGTGACTGTTGTTATCTCTATCGGTGTGACTGTTGTTATCTCTATCGGTGTGACTGTTGTTATCTCTATCGGTGTGACTGTTGTTATCTCTATCGGTGTGACTGTTGTTATCTCTATCGGTGTGACTGTTGTTATCTCTATAGGTGTGACTGTTGTTATCTCTATCGGTGTGACTGTTGTTATCTCTATCGGTGTGACTGTTATCTCTATCGGTGTGACTGTTGTTATCTCTATCGGTGTGACTGTTATCTCTATAGGTGTGACTGTTGTTATCTCTATCGGTGTGACTGTGTTATCTCTATCGGTGTGACTGTTGTTATCTCTATTGGTGTGACTGTTGTTATCTCTATCGGTGTGACTGTTTATCTCTATCGGTGTGACTGTTGTTATCTCTATCGGTGTGACTGTTGTTATCTCTATAGGTGTGACTGTTGTTATCTCTATCGGTGTGACTGTTGTTATCTCTATCGGTGTGACTGTTGTTATCTCTATCGGTGTGACTGTTGTTATCTCTATCGGTGTGACTGTTGTTATCTCTATCGGTGTGACTGTTGTTATCTCTATCGGTGTGACTGTTGTTATCTCTATCGGTGTGACTGTTGTTATCTCTATCGGTGTGACTGTTGTTATCTCTATCGGTGTGACTGTTGCTATGTCTATTGGTGTGACTGTTATCTCTATAGGTGTGACTGTTGTTATCTCTATCGGTGTGACTGTTGTTATCTCTATTGGTGTGACTGTTATCTCTATAGGTGTGACTGTTGTTATCTCTATCGGTGTGACTGTTGTTATCTCTATTGGTGTGACTGTATCTCTATCTCTATTTTGTCTGTATCTGTGCGGTGAACAGTCCTACCTGAGATCTTGGTGGTGAACTGTGTGATGACTGGAGGACCGAAGCCCTTCACGGTGGAGGCTCTTATTGTGAAGGAGTACGTGGAGCCTGGAGACAGACCGGCAAACATGTGGCTCGTCTCATTGGCCAGTTTGAACACCTTGCCGCTCTGATTGGACAGGTCGAATTCTGTGTCAAAGGAGCTCAGGGCCTTGTAGGAGATCTGTGGAGGAGAGTGGTAGGTGAGGGGACATTGTGCTGTTTCTTATTGTCTTGTCATTTTCAGAATGTGTGAAGCTGCTGTTCACCTCATACTGCCGGATGAGGCCGTAGGTCTGCAGAGGCTCCCTCCAGCTCAGACTAATCTGCTGCTCATAGCTGCTGCCCACGATGGACTCCACAGGAACTGCACCCGGAACTGCAAGAGAATGTTCAGCATGATTCACCTGTAGAGGTCACATGACCCCCTGTGACCCCATGTGATCCCATGTGACCCCATATGATCCCACTCGTACCGTCCTCGTCCGTCAGCACCAGCAGCTCCTCGCTCTCCTTGCGTCCCTCAGAGTTGCTCAGGACGAGTCTCAGGCTGACGTTGGTGAATGGTGGAAGGTTCCGTACGGTGTGCTGTGGCACCGAGCTCAGCGTGTCGTACACCTCCTCCTCCCGCAGCTCGTCCTTCAGTGGCTCCCTGGAGGTGACAGCAGAGGGCAGGGTGTTACCTGCATGTTACCTGAGGCCCTCCTATCCCATGTTTACCTGCTGAGGCCCCTCCCTCCCTGTGTTTACCTGCTGAGGGCCCCTGCTGGCCGGTAGCGGTACTGCACCGTGAGGTTGTAGCTGTGGCAGCGGGTTACGTTGTATCCAAACGGTTCCCATCGGACTGTCACCTGTTTGGACTGGATGTCAACAACCTCAAGGCGTCGTGGGCCGTGCATCGGATCTGACAAACAGAACCAAACATGTGATGAAGGTTCTCACTGGAACACACCTGAATACATTGAAGCTGATGTGGTCATTACATGAAACACCAATCAGAACCTCCAGAACCTCCTCAGAACATCTGGTTCTTCATCTGCAGTAACTTTATCAATGATCAGAGTTCTATTTTCAGACTGGGAATATTTCCAGAGCTCCGGGTCCTTGAAGTCCATAAAGGAGAACATCCCCTGGAGAAAGTTCTAGAGTAGAATCTACTCTACTACTCTCGTCTAGAGTCTACTCTCGAACTTGCTCCAGTTGTCAGTAGGTCCACTCTATTTCTACAGGGGATGTTCTTCCGTTCTGGTTTCCAGTCTTTAAGTTTAGTTTGCATCTTCTCATTATCAGCTGCTGGAATAAAATTCCAACAATTGTTTCACCTGAACTCAGGTGTACTGCCGGCTCTCAGCCAATAAGAAGGCTGCATGACCTGCAGTTCCCAGATCTGTACATTGTTCTGGTGTTCTGTCAACGGAGATGTACTGAGACCCAAAACACAGCTTAAGAAGAACAGTTCCTGTCACGGTTCAGAGTAGAACCCCATCAGCAGGCACAGGAGGGTGAAATTAATGATGATTTAATGAAAACTAGAATATGTGAACAGAAAAAACTCTTAATAATGAAAGCAGGAGGGAAACAGTGGGGAGGAGAAAATAAACTAACCTAAACCAAGGACAGACCCGAAGGCCGAGATAAACTAACATAAAACTAAACTAGATTAAAAGGGAAGGTGGCTTAAGGAGTGCAGGGAGAGATAGACGGAAGAGGGGGGGCCGAGCTGTCAGAGACGGTGGGGGAATTGAGTGATGAGGGCTGGTGGAACAGGCAGAATCATCTGAGGGGCCACGGAGTCCGAGGAGCGGGGATGTGATGAAGGTAATCCGGTACCGAAACAATGTCCCGGGGAAACGACGTGTAGCAAGGCAGCTGCAGCGGTGTGCAGGGTTGACAGAGAGTCCGTGTCGCAGAGGGGATGGAATAATGATGCAGCATCAAGCTGCGTCTAGAGTCAGGTTTTATATGGCGTTGATTGGTATCTGTGCCAGCTGTGTTGGAAAACACAGCTGCTTGTCATTCAGCTGACGAGCCGGCTCGCTGGAGCAGGAGGACGTGACAGTTCCCCCTAAGCCGGGCTCAACAAACGTCCCTATAGACAGCTGAGGTTCTCTGAGTTCATCTAGAGAACCAAGAATTGATCTGAACGTTCTCACAGCAGACAGAAAGATGTAGAGCGGAACCTCTGTGTTCATTTCTGGATCTGCTGGTACACATGCTGGTTCTCCCAAATGATAATGTTTTACAAGGACGGTTCCTAAAAGAACCTCTGCAGGGACGGTTCCTAATAGAACCTCTACAGGGACAGTTCCTTGTAGAACCTTTACAGGGACGGTTCCTAATAGAACCTCTACAGGGACAGCTAATGAAACAGGTTCTATAGTGATGGTTCCTAATAAAAGGTCTACAGTGATGATTCTAACACGTTCTCCAGGGATGGTTCTAAAACGTTCTACAGAGCGGTTCCTGTCATTAGAACACACTCAAAGGTTCAGCAGAGATTAAAATAACCAAGAAGTTCCTACAGTGGAAAATGGCCTAATGAGAACCCCATCCAGCTGAGGTTCTGTGTTTGGTTCTGAGTAGAATCATGAAGAACCTCCAGCTGCTACTTTAACAAAACTGAACAAATGAGCTGAACGGAGACACAAAGAGAGATTAAAGGAAGCTTCCAACTGAGCATGCTCAGTCACACACACACACACACACACACACACACACACACACACACACACACACACACACACACACACACACACACACACACACAGTCTCTGTAGTGGCCAATCAGAAGGCTGCATTTCCAGATGACAGACAGTGATCCACTCAGAGAGAGAATGATAGATGAGAGCAGCAGAGCAATTTCTCCTGACAAGAACCCAGAGAGAGAGAGAGAGAGAGAGAGAGAGAGAGAGAGAGTGTGTTTTCAGGTGTTTTCTGCAGCCGATGAACAATACCTTTCCTGTTCCTTGTCGTCTTTCATCTGTGTGTGTGTGTGTGTGTGTGTGTGTGTGTGTGTGTGTGTGTGTGTGTGTGTGTGTGTGTGTGTGTGGTCGGTGGCACAGAAACTTCTCTTCCTGTTATTGAACCTCACACACACACACACACACACACACACACACACACACACACACACACAAACTCTCTGCAGCTTTCAGACGAACAGAATGGAGGCACTTGTGAGTTTCTGCACTTGGATTGTAGATGAAAGAGACATGTCGGCTAAATGGTCTGCAGGGAACACACACACACGCACACATCGCCGCTACAACAATGGGGGTCGGGGGTCAAGGGGAGGAGGAGGGGATTGAGGTGGATCCTATTACCCATAATCCCCGGGGGAGAGTGAACACTATCACATAAAATCCTCCCATTTCCCTCAACATACCTGTGTGTGTGTGTGTGTGTGTGTGTGTGTGTGTGTGTGTGTGTGTGTGTGTGTGTGGTCAGGTGCTGGCTATACTTGTGGGGACCAAATGTCCCCACAACTGTAGGAAAACCGAAAACTATGTCATTTCTGGGGACCTCATTTGGGTCCCCACAAGTTTAAACAGTGTTTTCTTGGCCATGTTGTTGTTACTGAAAAAAGTAAAAGTGCAAAAATGTTTCTTTAGGGTTAGACATTGTTTTGGTCTGGGTTAGGGTTAGGGTTAGGGTTAGATTTGAATGGGAGTCAATGGTAAGTCCAACCCTAACCCTAACCCTGTTCTTGTACTTGCTACATGGTGAGGACCATTTTCTGCATTTAACTATCAAAGTGAGGACATTTTTACAAAGTGAGGACATTCTGGCCGGTCCTCACTTTGAAACAGCCATGTTTGAGGGTGAAGACTTGTTTTTCGAGAACAGGTATGAATTGAGGTTTGGTTAGGGTTAGGGTAAGGATTAAGTTTAGGAAATCAGTTGTGATGGTTAAGGTTAGGGTAAGGCTCTAGGAAATGCATTACGCCTATGGATGTCCTCACTAAGATAGAAGTACAAACATGTGTGTGTGTGTGTGTGTGTGTGTGTGTGTGTGTGTGTGTGTGTGTGTGTGTGTGTGTGTGTGTGTGTGTGTGTGTGGTTGTCATGGTTTCCATCCCATAATTTCCAGGCTGACATTTAAATCAGACAGAGAACCAGGTTTCATGTTGTCGGGGATTTTTTCACCAAATGTCAAAAATTACAAACTCCACCCCCCAGGATGACATCACACTGGAACTGATTAGGTTAGTATTGATCGCTATCAGGATGACATCACCGATGGTTACAGAAATACATCCAGTTAGAATGCGGCCTAAAGCCTCTAGACCAGTACAAGTTGTTCTAATCATAATTTAAAACACTAGACTGGTCTTTGGCATTTTTTTGTTGTTTTTGTAAAATTTTGTCTCATTTTTGTCATTTTGTGTCTCATTTTTGAAATATTTTGTCTTGTTATTGTTGTTTTTTGTCTCATTTTTGTAATTTTTTGTCTTGTTTTTGTTTATCTGTCTGACTTTGGTGGGTGTGATCCTCCAGTAAATCCTCTGTGGTTCAGCTCCAGGTGACTAAATGTTGTGTTCCTTTGTAGACACTCTGATCTGGAAGTTGTAATGTGGAAATGATAAACTGAGGATGAATGTTGATGAAACTGAATTAAATTTTCTTGATAAATTTCATGTTGTTCATGATGTTCAGTGAAAAGATAATTCCCTAAATGTGAACATGTGTTCTCACCACACTTTATGGCTGCAATTTTATTCATGGAGAATCTTTCAAATGGCTTCTCGGGTATTTGAGAAATAAAAATACTACAAATCTAGGTTTGAAAATGTGACATTTTCCACATTCAGCTAAAATAATTGACAGACTTTTGGTCCCAGATAAGAAATATGTAAAAAGATGTGAGAACATTTAATGAGTTTCCAGAATAGCAATAAGATGAAGTTTCCTGTGTTTAAATAACTGGAGCTAATTGGTCCAATAAGCCGTAAACAGAAATGTTGGGGATCGCAGCTCCAACACTTCAGCTCCTCTGTCTCCATGTTCTTCACACTCTATTTATCACAGGTTCTCTCTCGCCTCATTAGATCCACTTTTCTACTCTGTGAAGCTCCAGCAGCTGCAGCAGAACAAATCACATCCACCAAAACATCTGGGGCTCTCCAGCACCTCCTCACAACAGACCATTCCCCTTCCACCTCTCAGTCACTGACCTCACTGAGCAAGAACATTCTGTAGAGTAGAATGGTCTGACTGTACTTCTATCATTCTGTATGACTGTGGTGTAGAATGTGTGTGTTTGTGTGTCATTTTGTTACTGTGTGTGTTACAGAACCAGGAGCTGTTAGAACCTTTAATGAAAGTAACCAATGATTCTGGAGAAATGTGATCAGAAAGTTAAATTTAGTTCAATTAATAAAATGCTTAATTTAAAAAATCCTGTTGTTTATCATGTTTATCAGCTGACCACAAACAAACAAACAAAGCATGATGAATGTTTGAGGCGACTTTATGATGGAGGTTTCATCAGCAGCGTTCAGGTGGAAGACGAGCAGAGTCACCGGTTCAGCTGTAATGTACTGCATCTGAGGAATACTGCAGTACACGTGGTATAACGGTTCGATACTGATGATGATGGTTAGAGTTTCTAGAACCTTCATCTGAGCTGGTTTTTGGGCCGACACATGATCAGCTGGATCACGGTGATTTCTATTAAACTGCTCTAATACCAGCGGCAAGAAGAAGAACCAGGAGGTAAAAATACAGACGTAAAAGCTCTAAAACGTCTGAGAGACGAGCAGAGCGTGAAAATCTGAGGTGGAAAGAGAATCAGGTGAAATATTTATCTGACGTTTTCTTAAAAGCCTCGACAAACATCACATAGACTTTAATGGATGTTAACACACACTCAGAGAGGCTTATTTCATGACCGATGCTGACGTTCTTTAAAGGTTATTCAGGATCAAACCCAACAGATCTGAAGAAAAGCTCCTCAACAACCATCTGGTTCTTCATCTGCAGTAACTTTATTAATGATCAGAGTTCGACCAGAACCTCCTCAGAACATCTGGTTCTTCATCTGGCTCTTTAGCTTCATTGATGATCAGAGTTCTACCTGCAGATTTGGAATATTTCCAGAGTTTCAGGTCCTTCAAGTCCATAGAGGAGACCTGGACAGCTGTCGGTAGGTCTACTCTAGAACTTTCTCCAGTTGTCGGTAGGTCTACTCCAGGACTCTAGAAGAGATGTACTTTTGGACTACAAAATGGCCAAAAATATGACGGGACAAAAACCCAAATCATCCCAAAAAGGTTCAAATATAAGTAAGTAAGTAAGTAGTAAGTAAGTAAATTTTATTTATATAGCACCTTTCACAGACAGAGAGCCACAAAGTGCTTCACAGCATGAATAAAAAACAACAATTAAATATACATAAATAGTCAACACTAAAAATAAGATCATAACAGCCCCAAAAACTAAGCGAAAGCCTGAGCAAACAAGAAGGTATTAAGTTGTGTTTTAAAAGCGTCAACAGACGCAACTGAGCGGAGAGAGAGCAGGAGATCATTCCAAAGCCTGGGAGCAACAGCCTGGTATGATCGGGCTCCTCCGGTCTTAAACCGAGTACGTGGCACCTTTAACAGATTCTGATCCGCAGACCTTAAAGCCCTCGCAAGGGAGTAAGGCTGGAGCAGGTCACAAATATAAGAAAGAGCTTGACCATGTAAGGCCCGAAAGGTTAGAACCAAAATCTAAAAGTTGACTCTATAAGAGACTGGCAGCCAGTGAAGCTCCTTTAAAATAGGAGATATGCGAGTCTGCCTGTTTGTGCGGGTCAAAATTCTCGCTGCAGAGTTTTGCACAAGTTGCAGCCTCAAAAGCTCCCTCTTGTTCAGACATGAAAACAAGCTGTTACAGTAGTCTAAACGTGATGAAACAAAAGCATGAATGATGAGCTCTAGATCATTACATGAGACCATTTTCCTGAGTTTAGAGATTTTTCTTAGTTGAAAGAAACAGTTTCTTGTCAGCTGCTTGCAGTGCTGCACTAGAGACATGTCTTTATAAAGGAAAACACCCAGATTTCTAAGACTCGATTTAGCAGACTGCCCTAAGTCACCAAGGTACTGTTTGATCCCTGGAATTCAGACATCAGGGGCGATGACGAGTGTTTCAGTTTTGTCTGCGTTGAGCTGAAGAGAATTTTCACTAAGCCATTGTTTTATTTCTGCCAAACAATGGAAAAAGGAATCGAGCTTCTTTATCTCAGCCGGCTTAAAAGAACAACAGAGCTGGATGTCATCGGCATACAAGTGGTAAGAAACATCCCTGAACATTTGGATGATCTTACCCAGGGGGATCAAGTATAGTAAAAATAAAATAGGGCCCAGGACGGAGCCTTGAGGCACCCCACACAATAGATTCACGGACTCTGATTTTATCTGATTTGTTGACACACAAAAACTACGTCCAGACAAACATGAGGTAAACCACTGGAGAACCAACCCCGACAGTCCCACATGATCCCTGAGTCTACTTAACAGGACCTGATGGTCAACAGTGTCAAAAGCTGAGGACAGATCCAGGAGAACTAGCGCGGTGCATTTACCCGAATCGGCAGACATCATTATGTCACTGGACACTTTCAGTAGGGCTGTTTCCGTGGAGTGGTGCTTACGGAAGCCAGATTGAAATTTGTCAAAGAAGTTATGTTGATCGAGGTAAGAAGACAGCTGATTGCAAACCACCTTCTCAAGGATCTTTGACAAGAATGGCAGCTTAGAGATGGGCCTATAATTATTTCGGTCTGCCGGGTGTAAACCTGCTTTTTTTAGTAATGGCTCCACAATGGCGTGCTTGAAGGCATTTGGAAACACACCTGATGACAAAGAGAGGTTTATCATTTCAGTAACCCAGGGACCGACTGCCTCCAGTACCTCTAAGAACAGTCTACAGGGGATGACATCAGAGGAGCAGGATGAAAGTTTCATCTTGGTTACCAGTGCCAAAACATCAGCAAGAGTTACAGACTCAAAAGTGAACCACATGCTGGAGACAGGCTCAATAGCAACCGAGGCACCACACTGTAGGGGTGGCATATTATCCTTGAGCTTCTTGATTTTATCGGTGAAAAAATTCAAGGCATGGCTATCGGCTTCGGTGAAAACAGGAGTTACAGAAGCAGCAGGGCAAACAAAAGAATTGATTGTGTCAAACAGCACTTTAGGGTTTTTCTTATTCACTGCCACCAGTTGACGGATGTAGTCAGACCTGGCACTCTCAACCATTTCATTGTATGATGACATAAGATCCCAGCAAAAAGATGGATAATCACCCCAAAAACAGCCAAATTTACCATGAATAGGACCAAAACTACCACAAAACAAGTGAAATTGTGACAAAAACTTAAATTTGGCACAAAAATATGCAAAGGAACCCTAAAAATGGCAAAAAATTACCACAGAAAGACACATCATCCCAAAAAGAGCAAAAACTACTTTGAAAGGTTCAAATTGCCGGGAAAAATCCCCAGAATCACCACAAAAAGGACAAAATTACTACAAAACAGGTGAAATTGCAACAAAAACTCAAATTCAACACAAAAAAAATCAACCAAATAGGATTAAAGTTCTTTCCTGACCTCCTCAGAACATCTGGTTCTTCATCTCCAGTAACGTTAATGATGAAAATTCTACCTTCACACTGGGAATTGACGCTATATAAATAAAATTGAATTGAATTGAATTGAATATTTCAGAGTTCCAGGTCCTTGAAGTCCATAGAAGAGAACGTCCTCTGGAGAAAGTTCTTGAGTAGTTGTCGGTAGGTCTACTCTAGAACTTTCTGCACTTGTCAGTAGGTCTACTCAACAACTTTCTCCTAGGGACGTTCTCCTTTCCTGTTTCTGTTAGAAACTGACACCAAGATGACTAAAAAAAAGCTGGAAAATTATTATTAACAGAAACCAAATAACCAAACAAAACGAAATACAAAAAGCAGCACAAAAAGAGGTAAATATTTCGCAGAAAGATGTATGATTACCAAAAACACACAAAATCACTACAAAAAGAAGCAAAATCACCTCAAAATGTCTCCAAATCACCACAAAATGTCCAAATGTCCACCCGAAGAAGTAAAATTACTACAAAGAACATAGTTTTTTAAACCACCATTGAGTCAGAAATTGGATCATTTTTAATCAATTTAGGTCAATTTTCATTTCATTTTCAACTCATTTCCTGTAAGTTTGAATCATTTTTGAGTCATTTTGCCCAATTTTTGTGTCATTTTCTATCATTTTGAAGCATCCTGGATTCATTTTTTGTTGTTCTGCAAATCTTCAGTCAGTTTGAATAATTTCTGACTCATTTTGGACGCTTAATAAATAATATTCATACTATTATTTCCAACCTTTAATTAGAGTTTTTATGCTTCTTTTGTTTGAGTGATCAGAACACACAGACATGTGATCGACTTCTGTCCAATCAGGTCTCAGAGTTTGTCACCACGGCGACACGTATGAAGCAGAATGAGATGCTGTTTGTCTGCCACACGCTGAGACGCCTCTCTGAGAACTAAGACCTGAAGCTTGTATGATGGACACACTCATTCATTATTAAACGCACACACAGGAACACACACACACACACACTGGAACACACACACACACACACACACACACACACACACACACACACACACACACACACACACACACACACAGGAACACACAGCCTGGTTCATTATTTAATAGCAGTAAAATGAATAAATAAAAGTGAGTTGAAGACGAAGACGAGATTATCAGAGCAAACAGCATCACACTGAGGAACACACACACACACACACACACACACACACACACACACACACACACACACACACACACACACACACACACACACACACAAGGACAAAAATTGCACTTTTAAATTTCAAAAAGTAACGGTGAATGAAGTTGAAAAAATGATTCTGAGTATTAGAATTAAACCACCTGGTGTTGATGAAATGAACGCTAATTTCTTGAAGATGACAGCTGATCTAGTAGCGCCTGCTATCACTCACATTATAAATCTAAGCTTCACTACTGGAATTTGCCCACAAGAGTGGAAAAAATCCAAAATAATTCCAATATTAAAAGATCGAAAGAAACCTTTTTCCGGCAAAAATAGCCGGCCAATAAGTTTACTGACAGCAATTAGTAAAATCATGGAAAATATTGTATACAAACAAGTAAAAAGCTATTTTAGTACTTTTGGATTGTTAGTTCCTAATCAGCATGCCTATAGAAAAGGGCATTCAACTGCTACAGCTCTGACTGTTATGACAGACGACTGGCTGACAAGCATTGAGGAGAGGAAGTTAGTTGGCAGTATAATGCTAGATTTCTCAGCTGCTTTTGATACACTAGACCATAAAATTTTAATTGAGAAATTGGAGGCCTATGGTTTTGATGATACTGCAACCACATGGTTCAACAACTACCTAACAGATAGAAGTCAGGCTGTTTTCTTCAATGGTTGTTACTCAGATTTTTTAAAACTGGCATGTGGAGTACCACAGGGAAGCAGCCTTGGTCCTTTGTTGTATAGTATCTATACCAACGATTTATCCCTAGCTTTGTCTAAGGCCAAGAGTGTTATGTATGCAGATGATACAACAATATACACATCAGCATCAACTAAGGAAGAATTAAACAGTGTCCTACAGGCAGAGTTAAATACAGCTTTTGAATGGATTATCCACAACAAACTGGTTCTGAATATATCCAAAACAGTTCGTATTATTATAGGTTCTAGTCAATCTGTTAATCAAAATCCTCTATTAAATATTAAAATAAAAGATACTGTAATTAAGCAAGTTAATGAAACAAAGCTTTTAGGGATAACAGTTGACAATAAATTATCTTGGTCAAAACACATACAGACAACGTGTGCCAAAATGGGAAGAGTGATTTCTATGATCAGAAGATATGGATATTTCTTGACAACCAAAATAAAAAAAGTGATTGTGGAAGCTCTAATATTGTCAAACCTCGATTATTGTCCAACTGTATGGTCTAATGGCACCAAAGATGATATTAAAAATTTGCAAATTATACAAAATAGAGCAGCACGTTTTGTGCTGCACTGTAATTATTATACTAGCATTCAAAGTATGCATCGAAAATTAAACTGGCTAACGGTTCAGGACAGACTTAAATATTCTGTACTGTGTTTGTGTAGGAAGGTTTTTCTAACAAAAACTCCTCTGACACTTTATCAAAAACTAATGTTAAGCTCTGACATACACTCCTATCCAACCAGACATGCCTTTGCAAACAAATTTACTTTACCTAAAATATTAAACAACTATATAAAAAGAACCTTTGCTTGGAGAGGCATGAAAGAATGGAATTTACTTCCCAAAGAGATTACATCAATTGAAAATTATTTAAAATTCAAAAGTGCACTGAAAGAGTTTCTTTCTGCAATATAATCACCAGCTCTGTTGAAATACATGTCTGAACGAAGAACTGTTGTTTGCTATTGTAATTTTCAGTGTCATTTTATGATGACACTTGTTTATTTAAACTACAGTATGATTTAAATGTGAAATATTTTATTGTTTGATTAATTGAGTGATTGTATTTTTAGAATAGTATGCCATTGTCATTTTTTAGGACCCCAGGAAGAATAGCTGCAGCTTATGCTGTCGCTAATGGGGATCCAAATGAATAAACATAAACATAAACACACACACACACACACACACACACCTTCATGTATCTCCAAAGCAGCGCTTTTTTGTGTGTTCAGAGTCCCAGAGGGGAGGAGCTTATCACACACACTGATGCACTGGGTTCGGGTTAGGGCGGCATGGCTCAGTGGGTAGAGTGGCCGTCTTGTAACTGGAAGGTTGCCGGTTCGATCCTCGGCCCGTCGTGTTCATGTCGAGGTGTCCCTGAGCAAGACACCTAACCCCTAACTGCTCCTGATGGGTTGTGATTAGCGCCTTGCATGGCAGCTTCCACCATCAGTGTGTGAATGGGTGAATGTGACGTATCATGTAAAGTGCTTTGGATAAAAGAGCTATATAAATACAACCATTTACGATTTTATTTTACCATGAAGGTCCACTAGAACCTCATCAAGAACGACTAGAACCTCCACTAACTCTTCATCACAGCCTGTGGTATTTAGTATGTGGAATTTATTTGTTGTGTAAATATTAAATATTGTGTTTAGATGTTCTGTGTACCATCTGAGGTTCTGACATTCTGGTAGGAACCACTAAAATAAATATAATAGTTTCATAATTAATGTGTAAAAGAGAACAAAGAGGAGACGTTCTGCAGAGGAATAAAACGTGAAATGAAAAGAGAACCTCCAGACGCAGGACTAGCAGCAGCAGGAACACTGCAGCACCTGTGTAATTAGCGTGCTAATTGCAGTCACAGTCTGTCTGTTGTTTACACACGCATACACTCACACACACACACACTGAGGAAACAGCTAGCATGATGTGTACACTCCAGCCATTAGCGGCTAATGAGTGCAGCATAACAAAGCTGCCTTAATGACCTCACCATTAACCATTAGCCTCCAGATGAGCTCAGCGCTAACACAACTTAGCACGGCACGCTAATGACACCGCTATTAGCCTCCTAATTAGAGCAGCAATTAACCGCTAGCTGCTAGCTGCATCAGCAGCTCTGATTGGCTGCAGGCTCTGACCATGTGACCTAGCTCACCTGCACACTTGGTCCGGGCTCTGAGCGGTGGTCCAGGGTTTCCAGTCCCACCCTCTAGGGGCCTGGTGAGCAGAACGCTGATCTCATACTCGGTGTCAGGGTCCAGGTGTCCGATCTTATGAGTGGGCTTGTCCACAGGTGTGGTGTCGATCAACATACCTGCCATGGTACGGTACTCCACCTGAGAACCCAGATGTTCCACAGTTAAGATCCCTCACAGGACTCACATCTACTCAGAAACAACTAGAACCTCCTCATGGACCACTAGGACTTCTTCATGGACCACTAGGAACTCCTCATGGACCATTAGGACTCCTCATGGACCACTAGGAACTCCTCATGGACCATTAGGACTCCTCATGGACCACTAGGAACTCCTCATGGACCATAAGAACCTCCTCATGGACCACTAGGACTCCTCATAGACCATAAGAACCTCCTCATGGACCACTAGGAGTCTTCATGGACCACTAGGAACTCCTCATGGACCATTAGGACTCCTCATGGACCACTAAAACCTCCTCATGGACCACTAGGAACTCCTCATGGACCATAAAAACCTCCTCATGGACCACTAGAACCTCCTCATGGACCACTAGGAACTCCTCATGGACCACTAGGAACTCCTCATGGACCACTAGGAACTCCTCATGGACCACTAGGAACTCCTCATGGACCATAAAAACCTCCTCATGGACCACTAGAACCTCCTCATGGACCTTTAGGACTCCTCATGGACCACTAGAACCTCCTCATGGACCATAAGAACCTCCTCATGGACCACTAGGACTCCTCATGGACCACAGGAACTCTTCATGGACCACAGGAACTCCTCATGGACCATAAGAACCTCCTCATGGACCACTAGGACTCCTCATAGACCATAAGAACCTCCTCATGGACCACTAGGCCTCCTCATAGACCATAAGAACCTCCTCATGGACCACTAGGACCTCCTCATGGACCACAGAAACTCTTAATGGACGATAAGAACGTCCTCATCTACCACAAGAACTTCTTTATGGACCACTAGAACCTCCTCATGGACCACAGGAACTCTTCATGGACCACAGGAACTCTTCATGGACCATAAGAACCTCCTCATGGACCACGAGGACCTCCTCATGGACCACTAGAACCTCCTCATAGACCACTAGAACTCCTCATAGACCATAAGAATCTCCTCATGGACCACTAGGACCTCCTCATGGACCACAGGAACTCTTTATGGACCATAAGAACCTCCTCATAGACCATAGGACCTCCACATGGACCATGAGAACATTCTTACAGCCTCCACAGAACCTAGAACCTCCTTCAGAATCAGAGCTACCTCTCTGTCAATGATAGGTCCATCTCCGTTGATGGAGTTGGCGTTCAGTTGGATCCACAAGTAGGTGGCGCCGACAGCGGTCAGCTGAGGGGGGGCGATCGGTACCGGGGGCTCTGAGGAACCAACAGAACCGGAATCACACACAGAGAATCACACACTGGTCTAACGAGAGAGGAAGGAGTTAACAAGTTAATTAATGTTCGTGACCTTCAGCGAATCACAGCAGACCTGGATTCTATTACCCAGAATCCCCAGCGGAGCTGCTCTACTTCCTCCTGACCCACTTCCTCCGTCCCAAACGCTCTAAGCAGGAACGAGATGGTGGTGTGTTCATGATCAACTGAGTGTGTGTGTATGTCTGTGACACAGTTCAGTCGCAGGTCGAACCGCCGGGGATTCTGGGATCTCAGTCATTTGACAAACAGCTCAGACCGACACCATATTGATTAGCTGTGATTGATCAGCTGCGATTAATCGGATGTGATTGATCGGCTCTTCTAATCAGAAAAATTAGAACCGTGTTCCACATCTGATGGTTTGGTGTCTTCTGATATTTTATCCATCAAACTATTCATTTATCGTCTAATTAATCCAGAAAATAAGAATCATGAGAGCAGCAGCAGAACCACCAGGAACATCGGTTAGAACACAGCAGAACATCCAGCAGCCAATCAGAGGGCAGCACTCACGTTTGACTGTGAGGTCAGCATAGCAGGACACACCCACGCCCCGTTCTGATTGGGCGATGCAACGGTAGCGTCCGGAGTCGCCTTTAGTCGTGTTCTCAACATCAAAGCTCGCCACATAGCGCCGGGAGTTCACCGGTTTGGTTTCCTTAGCAACTGCCTGACGACCACCCATCCCCTGGAAACAACACAGACTGAGATCACTCTGAGATCACACTGAGATCACTCTGAAATCACTCTGATTTTAATGACATCAGTGGAATCTCGGTCCAGTCTTGGGTCCCTGAAGTCACCTGGTACAAGTGTGGATGACTCACCTGCAGGTAGAGCAGCAGGTTGTTCTGCGGTCGTCCGTTGACGGTGCAGTGGAACGTGGCCGTCTGTCCTGCGTTCACCTCCACACCTTTGATGTGCAGGAAGTGAGGCGTGCTCACTAAACACACACACACACACACACACACACACACACACACACACACACACACACACACACACACAGGTCAGAGGTTGCCATCAGCTGGAGACCTCCTGGTCCAATTAAAAGATGGATCAGGAGAGAGAGTGTGTGTGTATACGTGTGTGTGTATACGTGTGTGTGTGTGTGTGTGTGTGTGTGTGTGTGTGTGTGTGTGTGTGTGTGTGTGTGTGTGTGTTTGCACAACAAAGCAACATCAAAAATGTGAGTCTTCAGACCAGCAGGTAGATAAACAGACGGATGGATCAAAGTCCATGCTAATCAATTTATATTTTAATGAGCTCCCCTGCCTCCACACACAGACACAGACACAGACACAGACACACACACACACACACACTCACACACACAGAAAATAACAGTGACCTTGATTCATGCCAGCTCAACTTTTAACATCGTTACCCAATTAAATGGT
This sequence comes from Acanthochromis polyacanthus, assembly GCF_021347895.1. NCBI lineage: Eukaryota > Metazoa > Chordata > Actinopteri > Pomacentridae > Acanthochromis > Acanthochromis polyacanthus. The sequence continues at coordinate 32,141,372 of NC_067132.1, read as the reverse complement.
CAAACCTCGTTAACCAATTAGAAGCCTGTTTTACAAGGGGGCGGGGTCTGTGTGTGTGTGTGTGTGTGTGTGTGTGTGTGTGTGTGTGTGTGTGTGTGTGTGTGTGTGTGTGTGTGTGTGTGTGTGTGTGTGTGCGCCGTGTGTGTGGTTGTCATGGTTTGTGTACTTACAACACTGGTGTCCCTGCAGTGTGATGTCCTTGATGGCCAGGATGCCTCTCTGTCCGGTGCTAACCGCCTCGAACACCACCTGATAGACAGATCAATACCCTGATCAGCAACCTGATCAGTAACCTGATAACAAACCTGATCAATGACCTG
>NC_067132.1:32038552-32128552 GCF_021347895.1 Acanthochromis polyacanthus | reverse complement strand
AACACACCGTAAGACAACTTAGTATACCGTAGTACACCATAACACACCGTAACACACCGTAGTACACCATAACACACCGTAACACACCATAACACACCATAGTACACCGTAACACACCGTAACACACCATAGTACACCGTAACACACCGTAACACACCGTAGTACACCGTAACACACCGTAGTACACTTTAGTACAGGTAACACACCATAGTACACGTAACACACCGTAACACACTTTAGTACAGGTAACACACCATAGTACACCGTAACACACCATAGTACAGGTAACACACCGTAACACACTGTAACACACCGTAACACACCCCAGTACACCATAACACAACGTAGTACACTGTAACACAACATAACACACCGTAGTACAGGTAACACACCGTAGTACACCGTAGCACACTGTAGTACACCGTAACACACCATAGTACACTGTAACACAACTTAACACACCGTAGTACAGGTAACACACCGTAACACACCGTAGTACACCGTAACACACTGTAGTACACCGTAACACACCATAGTACACTGTTACACAACTTAACACACCGTAGTACGGGTAACACAACATAACACACCGTAGTACACCGTAACACACCGTAGTACACCATAGTACATGTAACACACCGTAACACACATAACACACCGTAGTACATGTAACACACCATAGTACACCATAACACACCGTAGTACACGTAACACACCATAACACACCGTAACATACCGTAGTACACTGTAGCACACCATAGTACAGTGTAACACACCGTAGTACATGTAACACACCATAGTACACCATAACACACCATAGTACACCATAACAGACCATAGTACACCATAACAGACCATACCACACCGTAACACACCGTAGTACCATAACACACCATAGTACAGCGTAACACACTGTAGTACACCGTAACATACCATATCACACCATGGTACCCGTAACACACTGTAACAACATAAGACACCGTAACATTGTAGTACACCGTAACACACCACATTACACATAACACACCGTAACACACCATAGTACATGTAGTACAACGCAACACACGCAACTCACTGTAACACACCGTAACACACCATAACATTCACAAGCTGAGAATGGCCAAGCCTGCAGATGAATGAAAAAGACAAAGCAAGGCTAACAACTTGCCTCTAAGCTATGGTAACAGTTTCCCTTTGCCTCCAGTGTTTATGATAAGCTATGCTAACAGTTTCCCATTGCCTCTAGTGTTTGTGCTAAGCTTTGCTAACAACTTGCCGTTGCCACCAATGTTTGTGGTATGCTATGCTAACAGCTTCCCTTTGCCTCCAGTGCTTGTGCTATTCTATGCTAACAGTTTTCTTTTGCCTCCAGTGTTTGTGCTAAGCTATGCTAACAGCTTCCCTTTGCCTCCAGTGCTTGTGCTATGCTATGCTAACAGTTTCATTTTGCCTCAGTGTTTGTGCTAAGCTATGCTAACACCTGCTCTTTGCCTCTAGTGGTTGTGCTAAGCTTTTCTAACAGCTTCCCGTTGCAGCCAGTGTTTGTGCTATGCTATGCTAACAGCTTCCCATTGCCTCCAGTGCTTGTGCTATGCTATGCTAACAGTTTCCCTTTGCCTCCAGTGTTTGTGCTAAGCTATGCTAACAGCTTCCCGTTGCCTCCAGTGTTTGTGCTATGCTATGCTAACAGTTTCATTTTCCCTCCAGTGTTTGTGCTAAGCTATGCTAACAGTTTCCCGTTGCCTCCAGTGTTTGTGCTATGCTATGCTAACAACTTCCTTTTGCCTCCAGTGGTTGTGCTAAGCCACGTTGAAACAGCTGTTGGTCTGATACATCAGAGTTTGGAGAGTATTGACTTGGAGCAACCGGCCAATAGGGAGCCAGTTTTCGGTGTGACCTCTCCTCTGATTGGCTAGATTTGAATCACAGTCACTCAGTGTGTTTAAACTACCCAAACAAAGCTTTAATTGGTTGTTGCCCAAACTGGACACACAACACACACACACACACACACACACACACACACACACACACACACACACACACACACACACACAATGCAACACACACACAATACAACACACACAACACACACACAATCACAATACAACACACACAACACACACACACAATATACAACACACACACACAATACAACATACACACAATACAACACACACACAATACAACACACACACACACACAATACAACACACACACACACAATACAACACACACACACAATGCAACACACACACAAACATATATATAACACACAGTGTCGTGTCATGTTCAAAGGCTGAAACTCCTGCATGCCGACACGCTGATAAACCCTTTAACACACTAATTAACTAACACACACACACACACACACACACACACACAGAGTTGTGTTATTTATCTGTCAAACAGTCCAAACACTCTCTCTCTCCCTGTTGTTCGCCCTCTCCTCACCTTTAAACACTGTTTACCTGCAGCTCAGTGTGTGTGTGTGAGAGAGAGAGAGAGATCTGTTTTCTCATTTACTTTAAAGCTGGAGTGTGTGTTTGTGTGTGTTGTTTACAACAGTTTGTATTTTGAACACACACACACACACACACACACACAGAGAAAAGTGGTTTTGACCTCCAGGTCTCTTTGACACAGAAAGGCATTGTGGGAGTTATCACACAACAGACACACAACACACAGTGTGTGTCTGTTTTGTGTGTGTGTTTGAGTGTGTGTGTGTGTGTGTGTGTGTTTTGTGTATATATTTGCCTTGAAGCTTCAGTGTGTGTCTGTGTACAGCTGGCAGTGAGCTGATAACAGCCCTATTAGAAATATTAATACACCCTGAACCCCACAGAGACACACACACACACACACACACACACACACACACACACACACACACACACACACACACACACACACACACCAAAGGCATCCCAGTGAGTGTGTGTTACCCCTGGTCATCCCTGATTGGAGTAAATCCATTAAACGCCTGAGACCGAGGCGTTTCATTGGCCCTCAGCTGAGACTGACAAGTAAGGCAGAGAAACACACGAGAACAGAGAAGAACACAAAGAACCAGAGCACGAGAACCTTCAAGAACCAGAACCACGCAGAAGAACAGGAACACAGTTGGTCCACCAGAACAGAACACAAGCAGAACCAGCTTCATGATGAAGAACCGCAGTAGAACCGGTGAACTAGTGAAGAACATCAGCAGAACTAGTTTACGGGTAAAGAACCTCAGTAGAACCGGTGAACTAGTGAAGAACATCAGCAGAACTAGTTTACGGGTAAAGAACCTCAGTAGAACCGGTGAACTAGTGAAGAACATCAGTAGAACTAGTTTACGGGTAAAGAACCACAGTAGAACCGGTGAACTAGTGAAGAACATCAGTAGAACTAGTTTACGGGTAAAGAACATGGATGCACATGCAAACATAAAACCCAGAGAACCCTGAGAAACGAAATCAAAAACATTTATATGCTGCGCAGGTTTCTTGGCACAGAGAACATCAGCATATATCCAGAAACCTGGTTCCTCCACATGTTCTTCAGGAACATTCCTCACAGGTTGTGTGGAACTATTTAGTTTAACATGTTCCAGCTGCTCAGAAAGGCTGATGTACTTGACTCTGCCTTCACGTTAAAGGTTGCTGTAGCATTAGCTTGCTGTTAGCTCACTGTTATAGTGTCAGCTTGGTGCTAGCTCACCATTAGCTTGCTGTTAGCTTCATTTTTATAGCGTTAGCTCGCTGTTAGCTATGTGTCAGCTGCTCTGAACTAAATCTAATCAGCTGGGTCAGTGATGGTGTGGGGAGGCATATCCATGGAGGGACACACAGACCTCTACAGGCTGGACAATGGCATTCTGACTGCCTTTAGGTATCAGGATGAAATCCTTTGACCCATTGTCAGACCCTACATTGGTGCAGTGGTCCTGGATTCCTTCTGGTGCACGACAATGCCCAGTCTTATGTGGTAAGAGAACTCATGCAGTTCCTGGAGGATGAAGGAACTGATAGCATTAGCTGGCCCCCACGCTCACCTGACCTGAATCCAATAGAACACCTTTGGAACATTATGTTTTGTTCCATCCGACACCATCAGGTTCCTCCTCAGACTGTCCAGGAGCTCAGTGATGCCCTGGTCCAGTTCTGGGAGGAGATACCCCAGGACACCATCCATCGTCTCATTCAGAGCTTGTCCTGACATCGTCAGTCATGCATACAAGCACATGGAGGCCATACAAACTACTGAATACCATTTTGAGCTGCTGCCAAGGAATTTCAGCAAGATGGACCAGCCTGCCACATCAGTTTTTCACTTTGATTTTGGGGTGTCTTGAATTTAGCCCTCCTGGGGGGTTGATCATTTTCATTCCCATCAAATAATGTGGGACTTTTCATTCCTAACACATTATCCAGTCCATATCAATGCTAAGATCCAGTTAGTTTTCCCCCGTATTAAAATGTGATGTATTGTCAAAGTGCTCCTTAAATTTTTTTGAGCAGTGTATAATAATAATAGCCAGGACACTGATAGACTGACTGCTGCGTATTTTTAGCTGATTCTAGGATTCAGTGAAAACACTAAAACCTCATTCAGCTCAGTCTGAGCATGTGCAGTAACCAGCTGATAACAAAAACACATCAGAGGAAAAATTCAGTGGACAGTTAGACTGAGACTGTGTGTGTGTGTGTGTGTGTGTGTGTGTGTGTGTGTGTGTGTGTGTGTGTGTGTGTGTCTTGTTCACTCAGCAGCTCCACAGTTCAGATTAGATTGAACTTGTACCATTTATAAGAACATTAAATGGAGCCTGTAATCACTGGTCAATCGATGGTGCTGCTGCTGCTGTGTGTGTGTGTGTGTGTGTGTGTGTGTGTGTGTGTGTGTGTGTGTGTGTGTGTGTGTGTGTGTGTGTGTGTGTGTGTGTGTGTGTGTGTGTGTGTGTGTGTGTGTCTGCAGTATTAAACCAGTTTTGTTCCAGTTCTGAGTCTCCTGCAAAAATCCTTTTAAAAAGCGTCTGTTTTAAGTTAGAATGGTTAGAACTGATGTTCTAAGGCAGTTCTGCTGGTTCTGATGTTGTACAGGGGTTCTGCTGGTTCTGATGTTCTAAGGTGGTTCTGCTGGTTCCCTGTGACTGTGTGCAGCTGCAGCTCCTTCAGGATGAATCAGTGCTTCGTCCTTTCAGCTGCTTGGATCCGGTTCCTCCTCGTCTCATTCTCTTTGTGAGGTTCTACTTGAAGAACTTGCAGCTGACATCACTCGTTAAATTTAGAAATGATTCATGGAGACGTTCTACTTGCCGTTCTGTCTCCAGAACAGAACCAGAGCCATCAGCTGCATCAGCCGGTACGGGGTTAAACTGAAGGAGGAACCACTCAGAGAACTGGCTGCTGCTGAGGAGAACGTCCAGCATCAATCAGCAGAACAGTGTCCTCGCTCTGCCTGTCTCACACCTGATTGGCTCCGTGATTTAACACCGCTGCATTCTCATTCGTCAGCGGCTTCACCAGGAGAGCATGTGACAAACTGCACACACACACAAATACACACACACACACAAATACACACACACACACACACACACACATACTATGTTTTTCTATCATTGTGAGGACTTACCATTGACTCCCATTCATACCTAACCCGTAACCCTAACCAAACCCTAACCCAGACCAAAACAATGGCTAACCCTAAAGAAACGTTTTTGCACTTTTACTTTTTTCAGTAACAACAACATGGCCAAGAAAACACTGTTTAAACTTGTGGGGACCAAAATGAGGTCCCCATAAGTGACATTGTTTTCAGTTTTCCTACAAGTATAGCCAGCACCTGACCACACACACACACACACACACACACACACACACACACACACACACACACACACACACACACACACACACACACACACACACACACAGTGATACCTACAGCTGATAGAACCAACACATCCTCCTCTGTTCTGCAGAGTGAAAGAACCGGGCCTCTGGATAACATTCTGTCACATTAGAACCTCAATGATAGTAAAAAGATGATCCAGAACATGTTTGAAATGACTCATAAAGAACTACTTGGAAAAATGTTTCCTCAAAGAACCCTTTTAGGCACCTTGGGGGATTTGTCTAAGAAACGTTTTTCTTAAGAGCCTCATGGTAAATGTTCTTTGTTGAACTAAAAATATTTTTTATGACTGTGAGAACCATATTTGGTTTCAGTGACAACCTTCATCTTTCTGAGTGCTGAGGGTCACTGAAACACCGCTGAAGTTCCTGAATTTCAGTCCATGAGAACATTCTTCACAAGAACCTTGAAAAAGCCTTTTCAACAGACGATTCTAGATCAGATGGAACCAGTGATGATTAAAGATCAGTGGGAACCGGTGATGATTAAAGATCAGAGGGAACCAGTGATGATTCTAGATCAGAGGGAACCAGTGATGATTAAAGATCAGTGGGAACCGGTGATGATTAAAGATCAGTGGGAACCAGTGATGATTCTAGATCAGATGGAACCAGTGATGATTAAAGATCAGAGGGAACCAGTGATGATTCTAGATCAGAGGGAACCAGTGATGATTAAAGATCAGTGGGAACCAGTGATGATTAAAGATCAGTGGGAACCAGTGATGATTCTAGATCAGATGGAACCAGTGATGATTAAAGATCAGAGGGAACCAGTGATGATTCTAGATCAGAGGGAACCAGTGATGATTAAAGATCAGTGGGAACCAGTGATGATTCTAGATCAGAGGGAACCAGTGATGATTCTAGATCAGAGGGAACCAGTGATGATTCTAGATCAGAGGGAACCAGTGATGATTCTAGATCAGTGGGAACCGGTGATGATTCTAGATCAGAGGGAACCGGTGATGATTCTAGATCAGTGGGAACCGGTGATGATTCTAGATCAAAGGGAACCAGTGATGATTCTAGATCAGAGGGAACCAGTGATGATTCTAGATCAGAGGGAACCAGTGATGATTCTAGATCAGAGGGAACCAGTGATGATTCTAGATCAGTGGGAACCGGTGATGATTCTAGATCAGTGGGAACCGGTGATGATTCTAGATCAGTGGGAACCAGTGATGATTCTAGATCAGTGGGAACCGGTGATGATTCTAGATCAGAGGGAACCAGTGATGATTCTAGATCAGAGGGAACCAGTGATGATTCTAGATCAGAGGGAACCAGTGATGATTCTAGATCAGAGGGAACCAGTGATGATTAAAGATCAGAGGGAACCAGTGATGATTCTAGATCAGAGGGAACCAGTGATGATTAAAGATCAGTGGGAACCGGTGATAATTAAAGATCAGTGGGAACCAGTGATGATTCTAGATCAGATGGAACCGGTGATAATTAAAGATCAGTGGGAACCAGTGATGATTCTAGATCAGATGGAACCAGTGATGATTAAAGATCAGAGGGAACCAGTGATGATTCTAGATCAGAGGGAACCAGTGATGATTAAAGATCAGAGGGAACCAGTAATGATTCAAGATCAGAGGGAACCAGTGATGATTCTAGATCAGAGGGAACCAGTGATGATTCTAGATCAGATGGAACCAGTGATGATTAAAGATCAGTGGGAACCGGTGATAATTAAAGATCAGTGGGAACCAGTGATGATTCTAGATCAGATGGAACCAGTGATGATTAAAGATCAGTGAGAACCGGTGATGATTAAAGATCAGAGGGAACCAGTGATGATTCTAGATCAGAGGGAACCGGTGATGATTAAAGATCAGATGGAACCAGTGATGATTCTAGATCAGAGGGAACCGGTGATGATTAAAGATCAGATGGAACCAGTGATGATTCTAGATCAGAGGGAACCAGTGATGATTCTAGATCAGAGGGAACCGGTGATGATTCTAGATCAGTGGGAACCAGTGATGATTCTAGATCAGAGGGAACCAGTGATGATTCTAGATCAGAGGGAACCAGTGATGATTAAAGATCAGAGGGAACCGGTGATGATTCTAGATCAGTGGGAACCGGTGATGATTCTAGATCAGAGGGAACCGGTGATGATTCTAGATCAGAGGGAACCGGTGATGATTCTAGATCAGAGGGAACCGGTGATGATTCTAGATCAGAGGGAACCGGTGATGATTCTAGATCAGAGGGAACCAGTGATGATTCTAGATCAGAGGGAACCAGTGATGATTCTAGATCAGAGGGAACCAGTGATGATTCTAGATCAGTGGGAACCAGTGATGATTCTAGATCAGAGGGAACCGGTGATGATTCTAGATCAGAGGGAACCAGTGATGATTCTAGATCAGTGGGAACCGGTGATGATTCTAGATCAGAGGGAACCGGTGATGATTCTAGATCAGTGGGAACCGGTGATGATTCTAGATCAGAGGGAACCGGTGATGATTCTAGATCAGTGGGAACCGGTGATGATTCTAGATCAGAGGGAACCGGTGATGATTCTAGATCAGTGGGAACCGGTGATGATTCTAGATCAGAGGGAACCGGTGATGATTCTAGATCAGAGGGAACCAGTGATGATTCTAGATCAGTGGGAACCAGTGATGATTCTAGATCAGTGGGAACCAGTGATGATTCTAGATCAGAGGGAACCAGTGATGATTCTAGATCAGAGGGAACCAGTGATGATTCTAGATCAGTGGGAACCAGTGATGATTCTAGATCAGAGGGAACCAGTGATGATATTAGGCCAGACGGTACCTGCAGGGATCCAGGGGCTGCTGGATGTTCTGTCTCTGGTGTCGCTCTGTTCCCAGTCGAAGTCGTCATCTTTGGACTGAATCAGAACACAGTCGGGACCCGACAGGCAGGCTGCAACACAAACAGAACCGTTAGGTAACAGTAACATAATTAAAGCTGCTGCAGCGTTGAACGGGTCATCACATGTCGGGGTGTGGCACCAAAGTGAAGGTGTGGAGACGTAACTGACCAATTTCAGGGATTATATGACAAAGTTTGTAGAAACGGTACATGGCAGCATAGAACACTTTCAGAGTTACAGCGTGATTTATGAGGAGGCAAAATGACACAGACAAGTCTTAGAGAAATACTAAAGCTCAGATTGGTGTCTAAAAAAAGAGAACAAAATATATTGAAACCAGTGTAGAGAGACAGGAACATACTGGGATCCCAGAGACAAAGGATAAAACATACCAGGAACCAGTTTGTCCATGTGGAAACACACTGGGAGCCAAAATAAAGCGTCAGAAATAAGTGGGAGCTGGTGTGAAGAGGATGAAGGAATAATGAACATGAACATGGTTAACCGGCTGGCAATAGAACATCAAAGTGTGAAACATGCAATTTCCTCTCCAGCAGGAGAGTAACCTGCCCATAGTAACCTGTAGGAGGCGCTATGGAGCCATCTTCACCACTGCTGTGTGTGTGTGTGTGTGTGCGCACATTTTTATGAGTTTTCAGCATGTTCAGGCCTCAAAAACTCAATTTATTAGTGTGTAAAATAAGAATTCCTTCAGTTCCAACAGGGTCTTCCTAATAATAATAATAATAATAATAACAATAGTAATAAGATTAATAATAATAATAATACCAACACAAACAGCAGTCAGAAGCCTGAACACCTAACCATAAATATAAATATAGATATAAATCTGCGGATTACATGTTTATGGTGATTTAACTGATTTTATATCTAAACTTTCCTCAATAATCATCAAACAGCTGGAAGATGAACGGGAATCCAAACACACAGAACAGATTCAGACACACACTCTGTGTGTGTGTGTGTGTGTGTGTGTGTGTGTGTGTGTGTGTGTGTGTGTGTGTGTGTGTGTGTGTGTGTGTCTGTGTGTGTGTCTGTGTGTGTGTGTAGCTGTCATCTCTAAGTGTTGACATTAAATAGCTGGAAGGCTCATTTTCTTTCTTTGTAACAGAAGGCACATTAAGCACACACACACATTAAACACACACACATTAAACACACACACACACACACACACACACACACACACACACACACACACACACACACACACATTAAACACACACACACATTAAACACACACGTCCCGCCGGGCAGTGTTAGCTCATCAACAGATACCAGACACAATCTGTTTAATCTGCTTCTATGAATTTGCATCTATATAGCAGAATGAGCACGCGCACACACACACACACACACACACACACAGTCAGCTCTCTAACTCTCAGAGGGAAACACACAGAAAGCAATCCCAGGCTGGATTCTCCTGTGATCTGTACAGCAGGGTTCATAGGAGCAACGTCCTCATGGAAACATCTGAAACATGGATGTTAGTATTAATAATAGTAGTACTATCAGTATTAGAATTAGCATCATTATTGGTATTAGTGTTAGAATTAGAATTAATATTAGTATAAATAATGGTATTAATCTTCATACTGTACACTAGCAGTCAAGGTCTGGACACACCTTCTCATTACATCTTTATCTTCATGACTATTTTCATTGTCGATTCTCTCTGAAGGCATCGGAACTGTGAATGAACTTCTGGAATCATGTAGGAAACAAAATAGTATTATGGCAAGAACCAGTCAGCTAAAAGAACCATCATTAGTTCAAGAACTGAAGATCAGTCAGTCCAGAAAACTGCAAGGAACCATCTGATAACTATCCAGGAACCATCTAGGAATTTCAGGGTTCAGGGTTTTCTTGGACTTCTTTTGGGTCATTTACGACCAGATTGAACACGCTGGACATGTTTTGAGTCATTTTTGGACAATTTTTAACACACTTTGGCACATCTTGAGTAGTTCTGAACAGGTTTCCTGTCATTTTGGACTAATTTCAACTTGTTTTACAAGCTATTTTGGACAGATTTTCATTTATTATTGGCAATATTTAATTCAAATTGAATCATCTGAAGAATCTAAAATACAAAACATGTGACTTTTTTGTTTCCTACATAATTCCAGGTGCTCATTCATAGTTCTGATGTCTTCAGTGAGAATCATTAATAAACAGTCATGGAGACAAAGAAGAAGCTGTGTCCAGACTACAGACTGCTGTCGAGTTCCATGATGGTTCTGATGCTCCTACTGAATCTCTGCGGTTGATCAAACCAGAACCAGAAGAGTTGGAAATTAGCATTTGCTATAAACTCTCTGTGCAGCACATCAGATTCATGCTTAGTAATGGAACTATGTTAAACTGCATCGTTCCTATCAGATAAATAAATTCAATTCAATTCAACCCACAGATGCAAATTTTTACTCCACTGACTGATGGTTAGTGAGGATCCTGACCAGTGGACCAGTAGACCAGTAGACCAGTGGACCAGTAGACCAGTGGATTTGTGGACCAGTGGACCAGTAGACCAATGGATTTGTGGACCACTGGACCAGTAGACCAGTGGATTTGTGGACCAGTGGACCAGTAGACCAATGGATTTGTGGACCACTGGACCAGTAGACCAGTGGATTTGTGGACCAGTGGACCAGTGGACCAGTAGACCAGTAGACCAGTGGATTTGTGGACCAGTGGACCAGTGGACCAGTAGACCAGTGGACCAGTAGACCAGTAGACCAGCAGACCAGTAGACCAGTGGACCAGTGCACCAGTAGACCAGTAGACAGGTGGGCCAGTGGACCAGTAGACCAGTGGACCAGCAGACCAGTGGACCAGTAGACCAGTGGACTAGTGGACCAGTAGACAGGTGGGCCAGTGGACCAGTATACCAGGCTGCGTGTGATGTCATCCACAACGCTGTAGCTAAACTTCAAACACAGCATCCTGAAGCCCTTGTGCAAATCTCTGGAGACTTTAACCATGTCACCCTGGACAATACACTAGCTGCTTTTCACCAGTATGTGGAATGTAACACCAGGGGGAGGAGGACTTTAGACCTGATGTATGCAAACGTGAAGAATGCATACAGAGTCACCCCCTTGCCTGCACTGGGGAAAGCAGACCATAATCTGGTCCTGCTTAAACCTCACTACACACCAAGAGTGAGGAAACTACCGACAACCACACGCTCATTCAGGAAGTGGTCTCCTGAAGCCGAGCAGGCCCTGAAAGACTTCTTCAAGACCACGGACTGGGAAGCACTGCAGGGGTCTCACAGAGATGGCTGACTGCACCACGAGCTATATTAACTTCTGTATGGACACTGTGGTCCCAGTTAGATCTGTACGCTGCTTTGCCAACAACAAGCCCTGGATAACGAGTGACATAAAGGGCCTTCTGAACCAGAAGAAGAAGGCCTTTAAAGATGGCAACACGAAGGAGCTCAAGCAGATACAGAGGGAACTCAGAGTCCAGCTCAGGGAGGCAAAGGAGCAGTACAAAAGGAAATTAGAAGAAAGGATGCAGACCAACAACATGAGGGAGGTGTGGGAGGGGATGAAGACCATCACTGGCTGCAGCTCCAAGAGAAGTGCCCCCACTGAGGGGGGTGTGGTAAGGGCAAACCAGCTTAACCACTTCTTCAACAGGTTTAACCACCCCAACCCATCCACACCTATAAACACAGCAGCCCCCACTCCCCCACAAGCCACCACCAACACAGATGAGGACACCACCCCTCCCCCCATAACACCTCCCATGACAATCACAGCAGCTCAGGTCTGGGGAGAGCTGAAGAGGCTGCGCCCCAACAAAGCAGCAGGACTTGATGGAGTATCCCCGAGACTACTGAAGGCCTGCGCGAGGGAGCTGGGACACCCCCTCCAACGCATATTCAACCTGAGCTTGGGACAGGGGCGGGTTCCCCAGCTGTGGAAGACATCCTGCATCATTCCAGTTCCAAAGAAACCACATCCTGGTGAGCTGAACGACTTCAGGCCGGTCGCCCTGACGTCCCAGAAGACCATGGAACGGTTGCTGCTACACCACCTGAGGCCACAGACCCACCACGCCCTGGACCCTCTGCAGTTTGCTTATCGGGAGAAGACCGGAGTGGAGGATGCTATAACCTTTCTGCTCCACCGATCTCTCTCTCACCTGGATAGAGGCAGTGGTGCTGTGAGGATTACATTTTTGGACTTCTCCAGTGCCTTTAATACGATCCAGCCACTGCTCCTCAGGGACAAACTGACAGACATGGGAGTGGAAACACACCTGGTGGCGTGGATTACTGACTACCTGACCAACAGACCTCAGTACGTGAGGCCAGGGGACAGCAGGTCCAACACTGTGGCCAGCAGCACAGGAGCACCGCAGGGAACTGTACTCTCTCCGGTCCTGTTCACCCTGTACACGTCCGGCTTTCAGTCCAACACGGAGCTCTGCCATGTGCAGAAGTTCGCAGATGACACAGCCATCGTAGGGTGTATCAGGAGTGGACAAGAGGATGAGTACAGGAAACTGATCCAGGACTTCGTCACATGGTGTGACTCCAACCACCTGCTACTCAACACCACCAAGACCAGGGAGATGGTGGTGGACTTTAGGAGACCCAGGCCACATCCAGAACCGGTCATGATCAAAGGGGACCGTGTGGAGGTGGTCCACACCTACAAATACCTGGGAGTGCAGCTGGATGACAAACTGGACTGGACTGCCAACACTGATGCTCTGTGTAGAAAGGGACAGAGCCGCATGTACTTCCTCAGAAGGCTGGCGTCCTTCAACATCTGCAAGAAGCTGCTACAGATCTTTTATCAGTCTGTAGTAGCGAGCGCCCTCATGTACACAGTAGTGTGCTGGGGAAGCTGCTTGAAAAAGAAGGATGCTGCACGCCTGGACAAAGTGGTGAGGAAGGCTGGCTCTGTTGTTGGCACAGAGCTGGACAGTCTAACATCAGTGGCAGAGCGACGGACATTGAACAGGCTCCAGTCCATCATAGACAATCCAAGTCATCCTCTGCACAGCAGCATCTCCAGACAGAGGAGCAGCTTTAGTGACAGACTGCTGTCATTGTCCTGCTCCACAGACAGACTGAAGAGATCGTTCCTCCCCCACGCCATCCGGCTCTTCAACATCAACCGAGGAGGGCGATAAAATGGACAAAATAAAACAAAAAAACTCCGGACTCACTACATACTAACACCACGCACACACACGCACCTTACCACACACACACACACATCTACATGCTGGACTAAAGTGGGAAAAACAAACTGCTGCAGACTGTAACACACTGTCATTTTGCACAACTGCATTACTGCACTGTTGAACTGCCAGATGTTTAGACGTTTATATTTTTTTACAGTCTTATTTGTATATAGTCTTATTTGTAACTTACATGCTCTCATGTTCTCTGCCTTTCATGCTGTTGGTATTGTGAATTTCTCTTTGGAGATTAATAAAGTATCTATCTATCTATCCATCTATCTATCTATCTATCTATCTATCTATCTATCTATCTATCTATCTATCAGTAGACCAGTAGACCAGTGGACCAGTGGACCAGTATACCAGTATACCAGTGGACTAGTGGACCAGTGGACCAGTAGATCAGTGGGCCAGTGGACTTGTGGACCAGTAGACCAGTGTACCAGTAGACCAGCAGACCAGTGGACCAATAGACCAGTAGTCCAGTGGACTAGCGGACCAGTAGACCAGTAGACCAGTAGACCAGTAGACCAGTGGACTAGTAGACCAGCAGAGCAGTGGACTAGTGGACCAGTAGACCAGTGGACCAGTAGACCAGTAGACCAGTGGACCAGTAGACCAGCAGACCAGTGGATTTGTGGACCAGTGGGTCAGTGGACTTGTGGACCAGTAGACCAGTGGACTAGTGGACCAGTAGACCAGTGCACTAGTGGACCAGTGGACTAGTGGGTCAACAGACCAGTAGAACAGTGGACTTGTGGACCAGTGGTTCAGTGGACCAACACAACGTCTGGAAGCTCTCAGACTCCCTGTCAGTCTCATTTGTTTGCTTAATCACAGCAGAGTTTCAGAGGCAGCAGATTGTAGCCGGCTCCGTCTTCGCCTCGACTCGCCTCCAACGGAAATGAGACAAACACACACACCTCCAGGGATCCACACACACGCACGCACACACACACACACACACACACACACACACACACACACACACACACACGTGCGCACACACACACACTCTCACACACAAACACAGGTTTCCATGGTGTCATTCCGTCACATTCCACACACTCCCTCTGTTTGTGTGTGTGTTGCAGAGTGTTGACAGAAAGCAGAAAACACACCCTGAGGACACACACCGTATAGAGAGAGAGAGAGAGAGAGAGAGAGAGTGAGTGTGTGTGTGAGCAGCAGCAGTAATTAATCATAATGTGCAGCTATTGATCGTCTGCCCTCTTTATTCTCCAGTCGTCTGATCAATAACTACCAGAACTCTGCTGCTTTCAGAGTTTAACCCTTCATCTCCCACAGACAATCCTCACATCTCCTCACTGGGGACCTCTATCTGCTCATCAGCTGGAGGGACATGTTCTACCATGCTGGATGGATCTCCATCTACTAGAAGATGTTCCTCCATGCTGGATGGATCTCCATCTACTACTAG
This sequence comes from Acanthochromis polyacanthus, assembly GCF_021347895.1. Taxonomy (NCBI): domain Eukaryota; kingdom Metazoa; phylum Chordata; class Actinopteri; family Pomacentridae; genus Acanthochromis; species Acanthochromis polyacanthus. The sequence continues at coordinate 32,113,113 of NC_067132.1, read as the reverse complement.
ATGTTCCACCATGCTGGATGGATCTCCATCTAGTAGAAGATGTTCCTCCATGCTGGATGGATCTCCATCTAGTAGAAGATGTTCCTCCATGCTGGATGGATCTCCATCTACTACTAGATGTTCCACCATGCTGGATGGATCTCCATCTAGTAGAAGATGTTCCTCCATGCTGGATGGATCTCCATCTAGTAGAAGATGTTCCTCCATGCTGGATGGATCTCCATCTAGTAGAAGATGTTCCACCATGCTGGATGGATCTCCATCTACTACTAGATGTTCCACCATGCTGGATGGATCTCCATCTAGTAGAAGATGTTCCTCCATGCTGGATGGATCTCCATCTAGTAGAAGATGTTCCTCCATGCTGGATGGATCTCCATCTAGTAGAAGATGTTCCATCATGCTGGATGGATCTCCCTCTACTAGAAAATGTTCCTCCATGCTGGATGGATCTCCATCTAGTAGAAGATGTTCCACCATGCTGGATGGATCTCCATCTACTACTAGATGTTCCACCATGCTGGATGGATCTCCATCTAGTAGAAGATGTTCCTCCATGCTGGATGGATCTCCATCTAGTAGAAGATGTTCCTCCATGCTGGATGGATCTCCATCTAGTAGAAGATGTTCCACCATGCTGGATGGATCTCCCTCTACTAGAAAATGTTCCTCCATGCTGGATGGATCTCCATCTACTACTAGATGTTCCACCATGCTGGATGGATCTCCATCTAGTAGAAGATGTTCCACCATGCTGGATGGATCTTTGCTTTTTACTTTCATTCTCTCTTCATCTCCTCTGGTTGTTTTCGGTCACATTTGTGTCATTTTGTCATGTTTTTTGCCATTTTGAGTCATTTTTTGGATCTCATTTTTGTCATTTTGTGTTATTTGGGTCATTTCATGTATCATTTTTTTAAGTCTTCTTTCTGTCATTTTGAGTCTCTTGATGTTCTTCTATCTCCATGTCTCCTCAAATGTTCAAACTCTGAACTCATGGTGTCTCCTCAGACTTCTGTGGAGGTTCTCAGTAATGGTAGGAGATTCAGAAGAAACCAGCTGAGGTTCTGGAAGATGTTTCTAGAAATAAAGAGTTCATTTACAAAAACAGATAATTCCATTTTGATAAATTTTCAGAAAACTTTTTTATTGTTTACTTGAGATAATATCAATCAAACTGAAGTTGAGTGGATTTGACTCAGTAGAAAAATAAATGAGAAAATAGAGAAAAAATAAATTATTAGTGTTATTATTATTATTATTATCTCTAGTAAACGATAAAAAAGTAGTTTTCCGAAAACAGAGCCACCTGTTTTTGCAAATGAACTCTCAAATGTCTTCCCTTGGGGATCCACATCTTTGTTTTCCTCCAAGCTGCTGGCTGATCTGTATTTCTGCTGAAGGACTGCATCTATCTGGAGGCAGCTAGACCCTTCCTGGCTGAGAATCTGGATCTTCAGGAGTGTTTCCTGCATTAGGTTCTTTGTTTTAGAACATTTTTGTCTCTGAAGAACTTTGACATGTGCAGCTTTATAAAGACATGAAACACGGCAACAGAAACTGTCTTTAAATAAAAATGAGGGCTGTACTAAAATAAATTCGACCAAAGACCTCAGAGTGGTTCATAAATATGTGGACTGTTTCTACCACTGAAAGAACCTTTTATCAGGAGAACGTTCCTATCAGACACGGAGATTAAATCAAAACATCTAAATGTTCCATTTTCTTCTTGTTCTTGTTCAACCTTCAGAACTTTAAGCAGCTTTTAGAACCAGAAGAAAAACCACAAACATCAGTTTCTAATCACAACCAGATGGTTCCTTCAGAGACGCCAGGACACACACACACACACACACATTACAAACAACACACACACACACACACACACACATTACAAACAACACACACACACACACACACACACACACATTACAAACAACACACACACACACACATTACAAACAACACACACACACACACACACACACACACACACACATTACAAACAACACACACACACACACACACACACACACACACATTAGAAACAACACACACACACACACACACATTACAAACAACACACACACACACACATTACAAACAACACACACACACACACACACATTACAAACAACACACACACACACACACATTACAAACAACACACACACACATTACAAACAACACACACACACACATTACAAACAACACACACACACACACACATTACAAACAACACACACACACACACATTACAAACAACACACACACACACACACACACACACATTACAAACAGCACACACACACACACACATTACAAACAACACACACACACACACACACACACACACACACACATTACAAACAACACACACACACACATTAGAAACAACACACACACATTACAAACAACACACACACACACACACACACATTACACACCAGGATCAGACACCCTGCTAACATCCAGATTGGAGTTCTTGTGTTCTTAAACATGAAGGCTTGTTCTCCACAGACAGAAAAAAGTCTAAGAACTAAAAACCATGTGTGTTTCTGGTTGTGTGGTGTGATGGAGGTTCTACAGAGATGGTTCCTGATAGAGGTTCTACAGAGACAGGTCCCGATAGAGGTTCTACAGAGACAGTTCTCGATAGAGGTTCTACAGAGACAGGTCCCGATAGAGGTTCTATGGATACAGTTCTCGATAGAGGTTCTACAGAGACAGGTCCCGATAGAGGTTCTATGGATACAGGTCCCGATAGAGGTTCTATGGATACAGGTCCCGATAGAGGTTCTACAGAGACAGGTCCCGATAGAGGTTCTATGGATACAGTTCTCGATAGAGGTTCTACAGAGACAGGTCCCGATAGAGGTTCTACAGAGACAGTTCTCGATAGAGGTTCTACAGAGACAGGTCCCGATAGAGGTTCTATGGATACAGTTCTCGATAGAGGTTCTACAGAGACAGGTCCCGATAGAGGTTCTATGGATACAGGTCCCGATAGAGGTTCTATGGATACAGGTCCCGATAGAGGTTCTACAGAGACAGGTCCCGATAGAGGTTCTACAGAGACAGTTCTCGATAGAGGTTCTACAGAGACAGGTCCCGATAGAGGTTCTACAGAGACAGTTCTCGATAGAGGTTCTACAGAGACAGGTCCCGATAGAGGTTCTATGGATACAGTTCTCGATAGAGGTTCTACAGAGACAGGTCCCGATAGAGGTTCTACAGAGACAGGTCCCGATAGAGGTTCTATGGATACAGGTCCCGATAGAGGTTCTACAGAGACAGGTCCCGATAGAGGTTCTACAGAGACAGGTCCCGATAGAGGTTCTATGGATACAGTTCTCGATAGAGGTTCTACAGAGACAGGTCCCGATAGAGGTTCTATGGATACAGTTCTCGATAGAGGTTCTACAGAGACAGGTCCCGATAGAGGTTCTATGGATACAGGTCCCGATAGAGGTTCTACAGAGACAGGTCCCGATAGAGGTTCTACAGAGACAGGTCCCGATAGAGGTTCTATGGATACAGGTCCCGATAGAGGTTCTACAGAGACAGGTCCCGATAGAGGTTCTATGGATACAGGTCCCGATAGAGGTTCTATGGATACAGTTCCCGATAGAGGTTCTACAGGGATGGGTCTTGCAGTTGAAACATGCCGAAAGGTTCTGGTTGGCCTAAAATGAGCTGTCGGTTCCTACAGTGGAGAACATCTGTGTGTGGTGATGGTCTCTACGTTCTTCTTGTCCTCGGTTCTTCTGTGTTCTTCCATTGGTGTTTTCCTTCTGATATCAATGTTCCTTGTGTTCTCTTTGTTCTCTCTGCAGAGGTCTCACTGGGTTCTCTCTGGATTGTTCTTGTCTCTTGTATTGTTCTTCATCTTGTTGGTTCTTTCGGTTCCTTTATCTCCAGGGTTTTCCTTCGTGTCAATATGTTTTCAGTTTATTTTTGTCTGCTGATAAAAAGGATCATGAGAACCGGTCACACGGTGGGAACATCGGAACATAGAGACACCCGTCTCCATGGTAACGCCAGCGCAAGACCCCGGGAGGTCAGAGGTCACAGTCAGGTTTCTGTCAACGCTTCAACACACTGAGCGCGCTCAGTCTGAGTTTCACTGAGGCTGCTGTAACTACGGCAACCTCAGCACCCCAACAACCCCCCATCGATTAAGGAAGGCACGTGTGTGTGTGTGTCTTATCACAGCTTCATGTTACACCGCAACATGCCAACATGTTTCGATCTGCAGCTGCTTAGTCAGACAGCTTTAAAAACACTAGAATGTCCAGGTGGAACGTTAGGGTGGAACGTTAGGGTGGAACATCTGGGTGGAATGTAGAGACAGAATGGTGGATAAATGCAGCACAGCTCAGAAACAGAGAACAGAGTGTTGGAGATACATCCAGCGTGGTGGAACACCTTCAGATGATGATCAGAGTAGAGAGGAAACGTGGAGACAGAAGAACATCTACAGGATGAGGAGAGAAAACCACCAGGAAATCAGAGTTTAACATCTGAGGAGACATGGAGGCTCATGGATTTTTATGTTTTTGTAAAATAAATTAAGAAATAAATGTGTGTGGTTGTTGTGTGTCTGGTTGTGTGGGGTTGTCGTGTGTGTGTGTTTGTGGGTTGATTATGTAGCTGCTCTCTCATACAGACTCTGGTTGTTCTGGGTTCAGCGCTGCAGAGTGACCAGGAGAATGTTAACGACGCTGCAGATGCTCTGAAACACCGACGGCAGCCTGAGACATGTTCCACACATGTCAGCAGAAACCACACATCTGTCCACATAACCCAGAGAACACAGCAGAGCCCAGAGAACACAGCAGAACCCAGAGAACGCAGCAGAACCCAGAGAACACAGCAGAGCCCAGAGAACACAGCAGAACCCAGAGAACGCAGCAGAGCCTAAGGAATCAGTCATCAGTCAACATGAAGCAGCAACAAAAACACACCACGTTAGAAACATTTACAGGGGGAAAAAGCTCAGAAATGTTAGCTGGTTAGCTAATGTAGCTAACTTCATATTATTTATGCTAATGTACCAGCTAACTTCATATTATTTATGCTAATTTACTTGCTAACTTCATATTATTCAGGCTAATGTGGCAGCTAGCTTCATATTATTTATGCTAATGTACCAGCTAACTTCATATTATTTATGCTAATGTACCAGCTAGCTTCATATTATTTATGCTAATGTTGCAGTTAACTTCATTTTATTATGCTAATGTTGCAACTGCTGTTACTTGTTAAGGCTAATGTAGTAGCACCTATTTTTTAGGCCAACACAGCAGGTATTATTAGCTTCTTTATGCTAACATAGCAGACATAAAGAGAACAGTTAATTGTACGCTCATAGGATAACACAGCAACAAATATCCTTTGATAAGTCTAATGTAGTTGTGTGTCTTATTTAGGCTAACGTATAAGCAAACAGTAGCTATTAAGGCTAATGCAGCAATGTAATATTAGCTTGTTTTGGTTTACATAGAAGTAATGTTACTTGTTGAGGTTAATATCGTGGCTAATCCTGCTAAACATGCAGCGTTAGCCACTATATTAACCTCAACAAGTAACATTAGCTTCTATGTTAGCCCAAGCAAGCGTTAAGGCTTCCCAAAATAGGCAATGAAAGAATGGAGATCAAAAAAAGATATTTTCACTTCAATCGGTTATCAGAATGTATTTTTCTGCTGTTCAGTGGAACCCTCGTCAGAACCCCCGTGTTCAGAAGAAGAACCCTCCTTTTGTTCCTTTAATCCCTCAACAGCTGGAGGAGCAGACAAGAATGAAAGTCAGATTAGCAGCGCTCACCTTCTGAGATTAGAATAATCCAGATTATCATCTTCAAGATGAAACTGAAACCCAAAGAAAGGAAATTAGACTTTCACTGTTTCAGTCCATCTGGGTCACTAGATTGAGGTCACACCTGCCGTCGTAGCGTGTTCATATCGTCACGCCATCAAACACAATCCTCTGTGATCTGTTTCCACAGCAGTTTCTGTACACATGTAAAGATCATGTTTATCATGTCAGTCCTTAGTTCCTAATGGTTCTTTAACTGCTGATTTCAGGACTTTGGGGAGACCAGTCTAGAACCTTCATTCTAGAACTTTCATTCCAGCCTGATGGAACCATTTCTTTACCTACGTCTGATGTGTGTTTGGACTCATTGTCTGGTTGAAACATTCAGTGTCCAAGATCAACCTTCTGCTGATGGTTTTAGGTTTTCCTGAAGAACATGGAGGTGATCCTCCTTCTTCATTATTCCATTTACTTTGTGGAAAGCTCCAGGTTCACAGAGCATGATACTGCCACCTCCATGCTTGGTGGTAGGTTTGGTGTTCTTGGGGTTAAAAAAGACCCTCCCAAGACAGTCTGAAACCAGTCCTAAGAAGTTCTAAAACCAAGACCAAAATCAAACCTAAACCAGCCCATTAAATGTTCGGAACCAGTCCAGACACAGCCTGAAAGCATTCCTGAAAAAGTAAAAAAATCAATACCAAATTGGGACCAAAAACCAAACCTAAACTACTCGTTAAAAAAGTCCAAGACCGTCTGAAACCAGTCCTCATCCAGGATCACATCCAGAGTAAAATAAATCCTGAACCAACTTTAAATCACATCCAAAACCAGGAGAACCAATATCAGAACCAAACCTAAACCAGACCCAAGAAGGTCTAGAACCAGTCCAACATCCAGTCTGAAACCAGTCCAGAAGCTCTTCTAGAAAGCCCCCAAAGACTCCATCTTGACTGACCTCCATCCATACTGCCCCCCATCCATACTGCCCCCCATCCTTACTGCCCCCCATCCTAACTGCCCCCATCCTTACTGACCCCCATCCTTACTGACCCCATCCTGAGCTTACTGACCTTACTACCCCCTATCCTTACCTTTCTGCCCCTCACTGTGGCAGTTAGAACCAGTCTGTCTGACTACTTGCTGTCACTTTGTTTATCTTCACATTTACCTCACAGTTAGCCGTTAGCACAGAGATGCTAACACCCCGCTAAATGAAGCCCTGACAGGTGATTGGACGAGACAGGACGAGCAGGGGCGATGACACGTGCAGCTCCCAGCAGCCCCTGGGGTGGCATGTGCATGATTGGAAGTGACACACACGCTGACAGACAGCTGCAGGAGGACCGAGGTGGCATTTAGCTGCCGACACACACACACACACACACACACACACAGACTGACAGTGAAACTAGATGGCAGCAAGAAAACAACAGATTCTTTTTGTGGACAAAAGAACTTCATATCAATGAACACACAGCAGGTTCTGCCCCGGTTCTGTCATGTATACGGACCAGAACACACACACACACACACACATCTCTATTTTGGAAATCTGTTTGTGAATCTTTCAACAACTTAAGTGTTAATGTTTGTGTGTCTATTTGTGTGTGTGTGTGTGTGTGTGGTCAGGTGCTGGCTATACTTGTGGGGACCTAATGTCCTCACAACTGTAGGAAAACCGAAAACTACGTCACTTGTGGGGACCTCATTTTGGTCCCCACAAGTTTAAACAGTGTTTTCTTGGCCATGTTGTTGTTACTGAAAAAAGTAAAAGTGCAAAAACGTTTCTTTAGGGTTAGACATTGTTTTGGTCTGGGTTAAGGTTAGGGGTTAGATATGAATGGGAGTCAATGGTAAGTCCCCACAAAGATAGAAAAGCATAGTGTGTGTGTGTGTGTGTGTGTGTGTGTGTGTGTGTGTGTGTGTGTGTGTGTGTGTGTGTGTGTGTGTGTGTGTGTGTGTGTGTGTGTTCTTGTACTTGCTACATGGTGAGTACCATTTTCTGCATTTAACTGTCAAAGTGAGGACATTTTTCCAAAGTGAGGACATTTTGGCCGGTCCTCACTTTGAAACAGCCATGTTTGAGGGTGAAGACTTGTTTTTAGAGAACAGGTATGAATTGAGGTTTGGTTAGGGTTAGGGTAAGGATTAAGTTTAGGCAATCAGTTGTGATAGTTAAGGTTAGGATAGGGCTCCAGGAAATGCATTACGCCTATGGATGTCCTCACTAAGATAGAAGTACAAACGTGTGTGTGTGTGTGTGTGTGTGTGTGTGTGTGTGTGTGTGTGTGTGTGTGTGTGTGTGTGTGTGTGTGTGTGTGTGTGTGGGAGAACAGTAACTGGGCGCTAACAGCATTAGCGTTAGCACAGCGAGCTAACTCGCCTCAGGCCAAACATGAATAATGCAGCAGTCAGTCCAGAGCCTCTGGGTGTGTGTGTCTCTGTGCTTTGTGTGTGTGCTTTGTGTGTGTGTGTGTGTGTGTGTGTGTGTGTGTGTGTGTGTGTGTGTGTGTGTGTGTGTGTGTGTTATCTGGCTGTACTCGGGGCTCTCTATGACGGTATTAGAATAATATGCTAATTACTAATAATTACTGGGTAACATACACACTGATTATGTGCTTTTCATCCTCGTCTTCCTCCCTCTGGGCTGCGAAGATGAAGATGAGGATGTAGATGAGGATAAAGAAAACAGAACCAGCGCAAAGAACCAGAACCTGCAGCCTGATGTTCTCAAGAACAAAGGAAAGGAACCTTTTGGTTTAATATTATCATCCGGAACACCTGAGTTTGATCAACAACCAATCAGAGCAAGCTGTGATGTAGCGTCCTTTAGAACCCAACGCAAAAAGAACCAGCACCGCCAGAACGTCCTTTAGAACCCAACGCAAAAAGAACCAGCACCGCCAGAACGTCCTTTAGAACCCAACACTAACAGAACCAGCACCGCCAGAACGTCCTTTAGAACCCAACACTAACAGAACCAGCACCGCCAGAACGTCCTTTAGAACCCAACACAAAAAGAACCAGCACCGCCAGAACGTCCTTTAGAACCCAACACTAACAGAACCAGCACCGCCAGAACGTCCTTTAGAACCCAACACAAAAAGAACCAGCACCACCAGAACGTCCTTTAGAACCCAACGCAAACAGAACCAGCACCGCCAGAACGTCCTTTAGAACACAATGCAAAAAGAACCAGCACCGCCAGAACGTCCTTTAGAACCCAACACTAACAGAACCAGCACCGACAGAGGGTCCTGCGTCATTTAGAACGTTCACAGGGAACACGGCTCAGGGGAACAGAGTCGGCCGGCGGTGCTCCGGTTCACCATGTTTCCGCCGTCCGTCTTCATCACGTCAGCAGTTCCCTGAGGACGGCAGCTGTCACTAAGTCCACACGTGCCTACGGGCCGCCGTCCTCCGAAAACCACTTCACAGGTTCTACAAGAGATTCTAGCTGTCTGAAGAAAGTTCTGTAGGTTCCTGTGATGCTTGTTCTCCAGGTGTTCCTGAGGAGTTGTTGTTATCTTTGTCTTTAACAAGTTTCTAGGGGTGAGTAAGGTGGTTATCAGTCCGTTGAGACACATGCACAGTGGAACCGGTTCTAGGCATTCTGCTACAGGAATTTCTTGTAATATCTAGAGTTAAAACTAACCTGCCTCACGACGGTCTAAACCCAGCTTACGTTCCCTGTTAGTGGGTGAACAATCCAACGCTTGGTGCATTCTGCTTCACAATGATAGGAAGAGCCGACATCGAAGAATGGCCGCAGCTGTGGGCTTCAGTGTGCCACTCTGCCACACTGCTATATCGGCTGTGCCCAACAAAAGGTTTGCTTCTTTTGTTACTACTTGGGTCATTCTGATGACATGGCACACAAGACAAGATCTGCTGGTGGTGGTCTCAATGAAGAAGATATAAAGGAGATAAAGAAAACATTGGAGTACTTAACTGTTGAAGTTTCCACCATTACAAAGCAACAGAAATTTATTATGGAACTAATGGGAAATATAAAAGAGCTACAAAGGCAGAATATGGAAAAGGATAAAAAGATTGAATTGCTGGAAAGACGTCTGGATGATCTAGAGCAATATACTCGTCTTAATGATGTGATTGTGACTGGATTGGAGATAAGACCCCGCTCCTATTCTCGTGCTATAACATCAGCAGTGGCCGAGAACGGAGGAGAACCAACGGAGGCTGAAGTGGAATCTGTGGAGAAGCAGGTGACAGCTTTCTTCAAAAATAGAGGCATTTCCATCAATAATGAGGATATTGAGGCCTGTCATCCTCTTAAGCGGGGAAAAAATGGCGGAAACTCAGTCATAATAATTCGGTTCACAAACAGAAAAAAACAGAAATGCTCTCCCTAAACAAGGGAAAAAGTTAAAAGGATCAAATGTTTATGTGAATGAGCACCTCACGAAGAAAAATGCTGATATTGCCAAGACGGGACGCATACTGAGAAAGGAAAAGAAAATTCAAGCTACATGGACAGCAAATTGCAAGGTGTTTATTAAATTGAATGGACCACCAGAAGAGGCCAAAGTGCTCACTGTTCGAAGCATGGAGGAGCTGGAGAAATATAAATAAAGTCAGCGCTATCAAGAGGTAACAATCAACTTATTCAGGCACTGAAAACTTAAACATGGATGAAGTAGACAAAGATTTAGATGCTGATCAAAATTTTTTTGACCAACTCGTTCATACATGTTGCTATTATACAAATGATCAGTTTGATGTATCATTTAGAAATGAAAATGGAATTTCTATTGTTCATTTCAATGCCAGAAGTATGTACAGAAATTTTGAACACATTACAGACTACCTAAAGGATTTCAGAAATAAATTTACTGTAATAGCCATAACAGAAACTTGGATTACAATGGAAAGGGGAACAAATTTTGACATTGACGGTTATGAATTCAAGTACATCAATAGAAAGAACAAAAGGTCAGGGGGTGTGGCCTTGTACATAAGGAACACATTTCAGTTTGATGTGATAGAAAATATGACAACAACAATTGATGATGTAATGGAATGTCTAACTGTGGAGATTTACTTGAAAAATAAAAAAAAAACGTCATTATTAGCTGTGTGTACAGAGCACATGATTCAAGCATGGAGGTATTTAATAAGAACCTAGAAAATATATTTGCAAAAACTAATCAAAAAGTTCTGTTTATCTGTGGGGATTGAAATGTTAATCTGTTGAAAGCTGAAGAGGACAATATGGTCAATGAATTTATTGAAACAATGTATAGCATGAGTTTATATCCACTGATTACGAAACCAAGTAGAAACACCACAAAAAGTGAAACATTGATCGACCACATTTACACTAACTATATGGAAAATAATCTAAATAGTGGATCACTAATAACTGATGTGAGTGATCATTTGCCAGTTTTTGTGATCTATGGTTGTGAATGTAAAAGAGAAAAGAAAGAAAATATTATAAAATACAAACAGCTAAGAACTGAGGAGAGAATAACTGCTTTTAAGGTAGAATTGCAAAATTATAATTGGAAATTGCTGTATGAGGAAAAAAATATTGATAAAGCCTATGAATACTTTTTGGGTATATTTAAGTCATTATATGAAAAAAATTGCCCTATAAAGCAATACAGTGTAAAGATTAAAGGTACACAAAAGCCATGGATCACAAAAGGACTGGAAAATGCCTGTAAAAAAAAGAATACGTTATATCGGAAATTTATCAAATGTAGATTATTAGATGCTGAGCAAAAATATAAAAACTATAAAAATACACTAATTAAGGTAATAAGGCTGCGAAAGAAAGAATATTATGCAAATGCAATTGAAAAGAATAAAAATAACATCAAACGGGTATGGAAATTGATAAACAGTATAATTAGGAATTCAACAATAAATCAATCTTACCCAAGTAGTTTTATTGTAGATAACAAATGTGTGGATAACATGAATGATATAGTTGGCGGATTTAATAAATACTTTGTGAATATTGGATCTGAACTAACCAAAAAAATTGGAGATAATCACCTCAAAGATCAATATTCTGCTGAGAAAAATATTGAAAGAAATCCAAATTCTATATTTCTTGGTGTAGTAGAAACAAAAGAAATTGTGGACATAGTGAATGCATTTAAAAATAAAACCTCTAACGATTACAATGGAATTGATATGCTAATAGTGATAAAGGTAATAGACAGTATTGCATTACCTCTAACTTATCTCTGCAATCTCTCATTTATTTCTGGAACCTTCCCACAAGGGATGAAAACAGCTAAAGTGATTCCATTGTATAAAGCTGGACACAATAAGCTTCTTTCTAATTATAGGCCAGTTTCTCTCCTATGCCAGTTCTCCAAAATACTTGAGAAATTATTTGTTTTGAGACTAAACAAATTCATTGATAAATTTAATCTATTAGCAGATTGTCAGTATGGTTTTAGAGAAAAGAGATCCACATCTTTGTCATTGTTGGATCTTATAGAGGAGATAACTGGGTGTATGGATCAAAGTAAAAATGTGGTTGGGGTATTTGTGGACCTAAAAAAGGCCTTTGATACCATTAATCACAATATATTAATTCATAAATTGGAGAGATATGGGATAAGAGGGATAGTGTTGAAATGGGTTAAAAGTTATCTAGAAAATTGAAATCAATATGTACAAATGGGTGATTACAAATCAACATGTATAAATATTTCCACTGGTGTTCCTCAGGGGTCAGTATTAGGCCCACTACTGTTTATCATGTTTATAAATGACCTGTATATGGTGTCAAATAAATTGAAATTTATCTTATTCGCCAATGATACAAATATTATTTGTTCAGGGGAAAACTTAAAAGAAATTATTGAAAAGGTTATACAGGAAATGGAAAAAGTGACCCAATGGTTTAAAGTAAATATGCTGTTAATTAATTTAGAAAAAACAAAATACATGTTGTTTGGAAACAAACAATGTAATACTGAGGCGCGGATCAGCTTGAATGGAGTAATAGTTGAGAGAGTGTCAGAAATAAAATTTTTGGGAGTACTGCTCGATGAAAAAATTTGTTGGAAACCGCAAATTCAAAATGTAAAGATTAAACTGGCAAAAAGTATTGGAGTTCTGGGTAAAGCTAGGCATTTTTTTCCATATAGAGCGATGTACATATTATACTCTGCATTGGTAATGCCATATCTAAATTATTGTTTAGAAGTATGGGGTAACACTTACCAGGCAAATTTACAACCTTTGTTTATACTTCAGAAAAAAGCACTACGAATTATTCATAATGTTGGATATAAAGAACATACAAATGAACTGTTTTTAAATTCACAAGAAATGAAATTTTTCAGTTTGGTTCAATATAAAACTGTTATAATTGTGTATAAGGCAAGGAAAAATGAACTACCGAGTGAAGTTCAAAAACTGTTTCATGATAGAGAGGGGGGTTATTATTTGAGAGGGGAACTTAATTTTAAAGAAATGTATGCTGACAAAGCTAAAAAGAGAGTGTCTTTCTGTTTGCGGGGTTAAAATGTGGAACAAGTTAAGTGATAAAATAAAAAGAAGTACAAATATTCAGTTATTTAAAAGAAATTATAAAACATTTGTCCTTTGTAAGTATGCTAGAAATGAAATATAAAAAGGTATTTAGTTTTCAATATTAATGTTGCACATGTTTTGCTGTAAATGTTCATTATGCCTTTACTGCAGATTGCCGAGAATAAGTGATTCAGTTGTACGCTGCTAAAACAGTATGTCAATTTAATTTCATGAATTTAAGATTGTAAAGGGGGTAGGTTTTATAAGTTCAGCTTCAACCTACTCTTTTTCGAATAATATGTTTTGTAATCTGTTTAATTTCTGAATTGTTTTTTATTTGTTTTATTCAAAATAAACATTTCAGTCAATCAATCAATCAATCAATCAATCAATCTTCTGGGGGTTCCTAAGTAGATCTAGCAGTGGTTCAGCAGGTAACAGGTGTAGCACAGGAGGTTCTAAGGAAGTTCCACTATTAAATGTGGCTGCAGAATCAGAGTTTGGTTGTGAACGGTCTGAGCTAGACTTCCTCAGGGTTCTGTTCTGGATCCACAGATTTAAACCTCTGCTGTGATTACAACGGTAGAACCAAAACGGTTGCCACAGTGACTGGAGACAGCAGGTTTGTAAACAGGTAAACAGTCTGGTGAGCAGAGGAAAACATGAGACCGTATCAGAAACAGATTGTTCCTGACGCATGCTGGGAACTAAAAGATCGATCAATATGTGATCAGTGATCAGTCTCTGATCAACACACTGAACTGTAACATCACAGAACAATAACAGTCCTGAATAGAAGAGATGAAACTAGATGTAAAGACAGGAAACAAGATGAAAAGAGATGAAAGATATTAGAAAATATGTCTGAAGTATGACAGAAGAAATAGAACTAGGGCTTGGTTAGAATGATGACGAAGACAAGATGAAGCGAGATGAAGAAATGAAGCAAGACGAAGACGAGACAAAGCGAGATGAAGATGTGACGAAGATGAGGTTAAGCGAGATAAAGCAAGACGAAGACAAGATTAAGCGAGACGAAGATGAGAAGAAGCAAGACGAAGTGAGATGAAGCGAGACGAAGACGAGGTGAAGCAAGACATAGATGAGACAAAGACAAGACAAAGCAAGAGGAAGATGAGATGAAGTGAGACAAAGACTAGATAAAGTGAGATGAAGATGAAATGAAGCGAGATGAAGTGAGATGAAGATGAGACAAAGACGAGACAAAGCAAGATGAAGCGAGATGAATCGAGATGAATCGAGACAAAGATGAGACGAAGCAAGACGAAGACGAGATGAAGTGAGATGAAGAGAAGATGAGGCGATATGAAGTGAGATGAGAGGATGCTGAGTGAACATGGCTGCAGAACGTCGGAACATCTCATTGTTCTCTTTTGCCTGTAGGCAGGTGGAGGCTCTGAAACCATAAAAGCTGCAGATGTGGGTCAGGTGAGGTTTCACCTTCAGGTTCCACCTTTAGAACATTTAGGAACATAGTCACAGTTTACAGTGTTGCATTTGAAAAGACTCATCCCTTTAATATGAGCTCAGTAAAAATGTTTCAGACTAATATTCTCACCTGAGTCCAACTTTGACTAAAAGCTTGAAAATGCAGAAAATCGACACCAACGAAGAACTGATCAGTGTTCTCCACAGAGACTGTAGAACACGACTATCTACTGACAGAACCCAGAGTTACTCCATCTATCAGGAAGAACATCAGATGGTTGTTCAGCGCAGAGAGAAACTCTGTCAGCCAGATCTGATGTTTATTCATTTCTATGAAAACCGAGAGTTCAGGTTTAAGGTTCTCAAAAACACAGAGTTCCACAAGAGGAAAGAAAACAGAAACAAACACTGAAGAAACTAGACGATCCTTATTCTGTGTGTGTCTGTGTGTGTCTGTGTGTGTCTTTAACCTCTGTTAACCTCAGCCAATCCCAGTGGGGCTTCTTGGTTCCCGCGGTTACACTGTGACACACATTCAACCAATCATTAATCAGCGTGTTGCGGCACATTAAGGAGCCGCCTGAGGACACGCCTGACCCAAAAACACGTCGTCAGGAAGCAGGAGGTCAGATCACACTGAGAGCGCTCAGACGGACACCGCTCACGTTTACAAACGGTAGTGAAACACACACACCTGATCTACACACACACCTGATCTACACACACCTGATCTACACACACCTGATCTACACACACCTGATCTACACACACCTGATCTACACACACCTGATCTACACACACCTGATCTACACACACCTGATCTACACACACACACCTGTGGGAAGACCAGAATCTGAATCACCAGGAAACCATGTGGTTAAATTTGAACTCTGAACAGAACCTGGACCGGGTTTGCTCCTCAGCATCAGTTACTATGGAGATCTAGATCTTCAGCATCAGTTACCATGGAGATCTAGCTCCTCAGCATCAGTTACCATGGAGATCTAGCTCCTCAGCATCGGTTACCATGGAGATCTAGCAAGTTAACACACCATCAAAAAACTGAAACTCTGACTTTCAGCTCATACCTGCCAACACTCGAGTCTGGCTTTGGAGTCCAGAACTCTGGCTGCTGATTGGCCGGCTGTTTGGATGCTCTGTCTGCTGATTGGCCCAGAGCAAACAGTGGGTGAATATCTGGAGCAGTTTGTGGTGTTTCCTCCTCCAGAGACTTGAGGCCAGAAGCTGCTGTTTAACCTAAATTACTACAGTAAATATTCATGCGCAGTAAAAACTTCATTATCATAATGATCAGCATGAAAACGCCTTAAAATCCTCATCAAATATTCATCCTTCCTTCCTGTAGTCTCACTGCTGATAGAGCAGACAGACAGACAGACGGACGGTTCTTCTGTTAAATATTCATCTGGTGGTAATTACTAGAGAACGTTCTCTCTAGAACATCCGGACAGTTCAGGTGTTTTCATGACAAACACACTTTAAACTCTGCTGAACACGCAGGAGGCGTCTTAGCACAGATTATACTGATAACACACACACACACACACACACATACACACACACATTTTCAAACAATAATCCTATGAATATGATCAGGGATTTGGGCCACAACACTAATCAGACTGACATCTCTAGACAAGGCTTACACACACACACACACACACACACACACACACACACACACACACACACACACACACACACACACACACACACACACACACACACACACACACACACAGACTCCCTGCAGTGTGTGTGTTGTAATCCTGTGAAGACATGCTGACTCTTTATAATCTGATGTTAGAAATAATTTGGTTAAACTGAAAACATCTCACCGCTGTGAAGAACCTCCCCAACCCCCCTAACGGTCGGCATGACGACGGTCACAACACCTCCCTGTGACCTCTGACCTCCCACCCTAACCTCCATCCATCCTCAACATAAACATTATTATTAACTTATTATAATTCTAACAACATTCAGAGGAATAAAATCCTGGAGTTTTAGGAGCTTTTGGTTCCACAGCTGCAGGAACTTCACTGATTCTACGTGTTCTGTTGGGCTGTTCACATGTGTGACTTCTGACCTGATGCTGGAACACAATACCGACAATAAGCTAAAGTTAGAAGGTTACTGACTTAAGACCAAAACAAGACACAAAACAACAGAAACGAGACACAAAATGACAGAAATGAGACACAAAATGAAAGCAACGAGACACAAAATGACCAAAATGAGACCGAAAGTGATAGAAATGAGACACAAAATGACCAAAATGATACACAAAATGACAGAAACGAGACACAAAATGACAGAATTGAGACACAAAATGAAAGCAACGAGACACAAAATGAAAGCAACGAGACACAAAATGACCAAAACAAGACAGAAAACAACAAAACGTCATCAGCATGTTCTGCTAACATGTTGTGGGAAACGTTCCATGTATAATAAATATTATTTAAAATGTTACGTTGATTTAAAAATGTTCCCACAATTACAAGAGACATGAATGAAAAAATAAAAGCAGAAAAAGGAGATTTAAATCTGAACTGTTTTTTAGCGGTCCAGTTTGGTCATCAGGTGGGACCAGGAAAAAATGTCATTGTAGGGGAATTTCAGACCTTTTTTGATATTTAAAATATTTTAAACATTCTTTTCTATTAGGTTTTTATAGATTTGGTGTCAGGACAAGAACATTTACACAACTACAGTGCCTTGTGAAAGTATTCGGCCCCCTTGAACTTTTCAACCTTTCGCCACATTTCAGGCTTCAAACATAAAGATATAAAATTTTAATCTTTTGTCAAGAATCAACAACAATTGGGACACAATCGTGAAGTGGAACGAAATCTATTGGATATTTTAAAATTTTTTAACAAATAAAAACCTGAAAAGTGGGGCGTCCAATATTATTCGGCCCCCTTGCATTAATACATTGTAGCGCCACCTTTTGCTGCAATTACAGCTGCAGGTCTCTTGGGGTATGTCTCTATCAGTTTTGCACATCCAGAGACTGAAATTCTTGCCCATTCTTCCTGCAAAACAGCTGGAGCTCAGTGAGGTTGGATGGAGAGCGTTTGTGAACAGCAGTCTTCAGCTCTGCCCACAGATTCTGGATTGGATTCAGGTCTGGACTTTGACTTGGCCATTCTAACACCTGGATACGTTTATTTGTGAACCATTCCATTGTAGATTTGGCTTTATGTTTTGGATCATTGTCCTGTTGGAAGATAAATCTCCGTCCCAGTCTCAGGTCTTTTGCAGACTCCAACAGGTTTTCTTCCAGAATGCTCCTGTATTTGGCTCCATTCATCTTCTCATCAATTTTAACCATCTTCCCTGTCCCTGCTGAAGAAAAGCAGGCCCAAACCATGAGGCTGCCACCACCATGTTTGACAGTGGGGATGGTGTGTTCAGGGTGATGAGCTGTGTTGCTTTTACGCCAAACATATCATTTTGCATTGTGGCCAAAAAGTTGGATTTTGGTTTCATCTGACCAGAGCACCTTCTTCCACATGTTTGGTGTGTCTCCCAGGTGGCTTGTGGCAAACTTCAAACCAGACTTTTTATGGATATCTTTGAGAAATGGCTTTCTTCTTGCCACTCTTCCATAAAGGCCAGATTTGTGCAGTGTGCGACTGATTGTTGTCCTATGGACAGACTCTCCCACCTCAGCTGTAGATCTCTGCAGTTCATCCAGAGTGATCATGGGCCTCTTGGCTGCATCTCTGATCAGTCTTCTCCTTGTTCCAGGTGAAAGTTTAGAGGGACGGCCGGGTCTTGGTAGATCTGCAGTGGTCTGATACTCCTTCCATTTCAATATGATTGCTTGCACAGTGCTCCTTGAGATGTTTAAAGCTTGGGAAATCTTTTTGTATCCAAATCCGGCTTTAAACTTCTCCACAACAGTATCTGGGACCTGCCTGGTGTGTTCCTTGGTCTTCATGATGCTCTCTGCACTTTAAACAGAACCCTGAGACTATCACAGAGCAGGTGCATTTATACGGAGACTTGATTACACACAGGTGGATTCTATTTATCATCATCAGTCATTTAGGACAACACTGGATCATTCAGAGATCCTCACTGAACTTCTGGAGTGAGTTTGCTGCACTGAAAGTAAAGGGGCCCAATAATATTGCACACCCCACTTTTCAGTTTTTTATTTGTTAAAAAAGTATAAAATATCCAATAAATTTCGTTCCACTTCACGATTGTGTCCCAATTGTTGTTGATTCTTGACAAAAAATTAGAATATTATATCTTTATGTTTGAAGCCTGAAATGTGGCGAAAGGTTGAAAAGTTCAAGGGGGCCGAATACTTTCACAAGGAACTGTACTGATGTTTTAGAGTTTAATACGTGGATCATTGGATGTAAAATGTCCTGGAATGATCCGTACTGTTCATCAGAGACGGTTTGTTTATTTTCAGGTATTTGAGGAACTTCACAGATTTTCTTTGACAGTTTTTTGTCTGGTTTTGGTTGTTTTGTGCCGTTTTCATCTTTTGTGTCAAATTTTTGTCGTTTCATTTTTGTCATTTTGTGTCTCGTTTTCGTCGTTTTGTGACTGGTTTTGGTCATCATTCTTCTGTTGTCGTTCCTGTTAGAACCTCAACATTCCCTGTTCGAACCCATCCAGTCCTGCGGTGCGTTCAAGGACCACAAACACCAGTCCTTCTCCTCTCCTCCTCCTCTCCTCCTCCTCCTCTCTTCCTCGGCTGCTATCTCATCTCTCCGTTAAACAAAAGGAGTCTTAATCCGGCTCTTTAATCCTCGCTGGGTTTGCAGACGCAGCGTCTGAAGGCCCGTTAATCCCGAGGCCACCGGGCCGATGGCAGCGCCGCCGGGATCCTTTCTCCAGCGGCGCTAATCCCACCCAGACCGACCGCAAACACACCCAGGAAGTGCTGCTGTATGAAGTGGAGAACGGGAACTTTCCTCCTTCTGTTGCTGCAGATAATTCGCTGCTCTGATGTGGATTTGTGGGGAGATTAAAGCCCACAAAGATTTCTGCATTTTTTAAATTACTGCCATACAAACAGGGAGCATGGAGATTAGCTGCATGTTTAATTCATCCTGATACTACAGAAATATCGTCCGAATGTCACACAGCGAGGGAAAGGGTCAGAAATCTCACAAAAACACAAATCCTGCAGCCGAGGAACCACAACCTCTGTAGGATTTAAACCGCCTGTGATTAACACCCCTGGTAGTGTGTTTGTGTTTATTAAGGAGTGAATTAGCTCTAAAAATGATGAATGAGGTCAGAATAAGACAATCACACTAAATATCTGTTTATAACGGAGAACATCTGCTGCTGGTTCTACATCAGGTCTGATGTTTAACATGAACATCTGGTGGAGCTGACAGACTTTAAATGTTGTCATGTTTGGATTTCTTTTCTAAAAAATAAACACTTTCATTATTATCACAGGAAGAAGCTGTTAATCATAGAAGGATAAAGGACATATCTCAGATCTCATCACTCTCTTCTCTTTATGTTAGTGACATTTTCATGGATTTCAAAAGTGCAAAAAGAAAAAAGAAATCTTAAAATGCTTTTAGTGCAGCCTTAATCTGCTGGTTGCAAACAAGACAAAAGAAATGAGACACAACTGGTCCACAGAACAACAATAAAACAAGATTTAAACACAAAAAAGAACCAGAAACCTGGACCTCTGCTCACAGAACACCAACATCTACACCCCTATGAACACCGAGACCTCTATGAACATCTAGACCTCCATGAACACCTAGACCTCCATGAACATCCAGACCTCTATCAACATCTAGACCTCTATGAACACCTAGACCTCCATGAACATCTAGACCTCCATGAACATCCAGACCTCTATGAACACCTAGACCTCCTGTCAGGGCTCCCTCCTCACCCCCGTCCTTCCCACCTGACATCCCCAAATACCCCTTTTCCCATCTGTTTCCTCCCGCTCATGCTTCTCTCCCCCTCTCCTGTTCCTCTGCCCTGCCTGTCTCCCATCCACTCCTCTGCCCTGCCTGTCCTGCTTGTCTCCCATCTGTTCCTCTGCCCTGCCTGGCCTGCCTGTCTTCCATCTGCTCCTCTGCCCTGTCTCTTCCCTTGCAGCTCGGTGCCTGAGTGGAGTCTAGCTTCTCAGCTGACTCCACTCAGGCAATCAACCACCTCCACAGCTCCCGGACAGCTGACAATCATCATGCTAACGACTCACCTCTACAATAAGTACCGGCTCAGCCTTCCACTCCCTGCCAGAGTATTGAACCAGAAACCTTGCAGTTCAGTTCGCTCTCTAGCCCTTAACATTTCCTGTTTGAGTTCCTGCCTTGTTTTGATTTTGTTTTTCTCCTGCCTCCACGCAGCCAGCTGTCCGGGAACCCCCACTCCTGCCTGGAACCCCCACTCCTGCCTGGAACCCCCACTCCTGCCTGGAACCCCCACTCCTGCCTGGATCCCCCACTCCTGCCTGGATCCCCCACTCCTGCCTGGACCCCCACTCCTGCCCGGAACCCCCCGCTCCTACACCCTGGTTTTCCCCCACCTAGCCACCATTTTCACCCCCAAACAATAAAAACACTTGCATTCAGCCAGCCCTGGTAGTGTGGCTTTCTGCTCGGGTCCACCAGCTCAGTCCGTGACACCTCCATGAACACCTAGACCTCCATGAACACCTAGACCTCTATGAACACCTAGACCTCCATGAACACCTAGACCTCCATGAACACCTAGACCTCCATGAACACCTAGACCTCTATGAACACCTAGACCTCTATGAACAGCTAGACCTCTATGAACAGCTAGAACTCCATGAACATCTAGACCTCTATGAACATCTAGACCTCTATGAACAGCTAGAGCTCCATGAACACCTAGACCTCCATGAACACCTAGAACTCCATGAACACCTAGACCTCGATGAACACCTAGAACTCCATGAACATCTAGACCTCTATGAACATCTAGACCTCTATGAACAGCTAGACCTCCATGAACACCTAGACCTCTATGAACACCTAGACCTCGATGAACATCTAGACCTCCATGAACACCTAGACCTCCATGAACATCTAGACCTCTATGAACATCCAGACCTCTATGAACATCTAGACCTCTATGAACACCTAGACCTCTATGAACACCTAGACCTCTATGAACACCTAGATCTCTATGAGCATCTAGACCTCTATGATCATGTAGACCTCTATGAACACCTAGACCTCTATGAACACTTAGACCTCTATGAACACCTAGACCTCCATGAACATCTAGACCTCCATGAACATCCAGACCTCTATCAACATCTCGACCTCTATGAACACCTAGACCTCTATGAACACCTAGACCTCTATGAACACCTAGAACTCCATGAACACCTAGACCTCCATGAACATCTAGACCTCCATGAACATCCAGACCTCTATCAACATCTCGACCTCTATGAACACCTAGACCTCTATGAACACCTAGACCTCCATGAACACCTAGAACTCCATGAACACCTAGACCTCTATGAACATCTAGACCTCTATGAAAACCTAGACCTCTATGAACACCTAGACCTCCATGAACACCTAGACCTCCATGAACACCTAGACCTCTATGAACACCTAGACCTCTATGAACACCTAGACCTCCATGAACACCTAGACCTCCATGAACACCTAGACCTCCATGAACACCTAGACCTCCATGAACATCTAGACCTCTATGAACATCCAGACCTCTATGAACATGTAGACCTCTATGAACACCTAGACCTCCATGAACATCTAGACCTCTATGAACACCTAGACCTCCATGAACACCTAGAACTCCATGAACACCTAGACCTCTATGAACATCTAGACCTCTATGAAAACCTAGACCTCTATGAACACCTAGACCTCCATGAACACCTAGACCTCCATGAACACCTAGACCTCTATGAACACCTAGACCTCTATGAACACCTAGACCTCCATGAACACCTAGACCTCCATGAACACCTAGACCTCCATGAACACCTAGACCTCCATGAACATCTCGACCTCTATGAACATCCAGACCTCTATGAACATGTAGACCTCCATGAACACCTAGACCTCCATGAACACCTAGACCTCCATGAACATCTCGACCTCTATGAACATCCAGACCTCTATGAACATGTAGACCTCTATGAACACCTAGAACTCTATGAACATGTAGACCTCTATGAACACCTAGAGCTCTATGATCATGTAGACCTCTGTGAACATCTAGACCCTATGAACTTCTAGACCTCTATGAAAATGTGGAACCATGATGCAGACGTAGATAGAGACAGTCCATAGGTCCAGAACTGAAATGTTCTGCTGTTATACTTAGAGGTAATCTGATTACAAATACAGTTTGTAATCAGTTACTCTGCTGCAGGAAGTGAACATGAGAAGTTTGTTCTGACGGACAGAAAGGAAATAAAGGAGGGAAAGTCTCAGAGGTCTGAGGAGAAATAATTAACTCACTGAGGACTCCAAACACACACACATACACACACACACACAACTGTAACACACACACCTGATTGCACAGTGTGTGTTAAATCTGGGAGCTTCATTAAAACCCTGACAAGACAGAACAAAGAGCTGACTGCACCTGAACACACACACACACAGACACACACACACACACACACACACACACGTTCAGAGGAAAAGGTAAAGCCCTGAATCAGCGACAGTCCTGAACCTGGACACACCAGGTCATCAGGGAGAGAGGGAGAGAGAGAGAGAGAGAGAGAGAGAGAGTGTGTGTGTGTGTGTGTGTGTGTGTGTGTGTGTGTGTGTGTGTGTGTGTGTGTGTGTGTGTGTGTGTGTGTGTGTGTGTGTGTGTGTGTGTGTGTGTGTGTGTGGTGTGTGTTGCTGAGTTAACAGTAGTGCTCTAATTACAGCCTCCTCTTTTTCTCTTTGGTTGCTTCAGTTTCATTCAGTCTGGACACTAAAACTACAACCAGCTGCCTACGTTTCCCACAGTGCACCTAAGCCGACAGATGACACTTCCTGTTTGTAGGGTCAATCACAGACCGGTCCAAAGAATAAACCAGGAAGGTTTGGTTATTTGGTTATCTGGTTACTTGGTTGTCTGATGTCTCCAAGGTTCAGATAGTTTCACCAACTGTCCCCTCAGGTCTGGTCCACAACCACACCAATCACAACAATGTGCCGAGAAAAGCTGCAGACACACAAACATCTGGACGACGTGGAGGTGACATCGACAAGAAAATACAAACGAGACATAAAATGAGAAAAACACAAAATGACCGCAAACAGACAAAACTTTGACAAAGACACACAAAAATTAGACACAACACAAGACAAACGAGAAACAAAACTGTCCCAAACAGGCACAAAACAACAAAAACAAGACACAAAGTGGCAAAACCGGGATACAAAATGACAGAGATGAGATACAAAATGACAAAACTGAGACACAAAAGGACAAAAATCAAACACAAAACGACAAAACCTAGACCCAAAATGACAAAATGAATCACAAAACAACAAAACTAAGACACAAAATGTCCAAAAGAGCCATAAAAGTCTGGTTTAGTTTTGTCCAGAATTAATGGGAAACAAGCCACAGTGGATTAAAATGAGACGGAATCTCGACACAACAACAACAAATAACAAACCTATAGACAACAAACACACACCACCAGCTCAACTCAAGCAGCGGTTGCCCCCGACGATCAGGCATGCTCATTAGCCTCGCTCCGTCACTGCAGTTATTAGGGCGTGGCGGCCATGTTGGATTTAGGCCGTGGAGAGTTTAATTTCATTCTCTGCTGCTTCACACACACACACACACACACACACACACACACACACACACACACACCTACACACACACAAACACCACAGTCGTCCATATGTGCAGCACAGAGGGACGGACCGGAGGAGAAATCAAACACACCCCGAGGCTGCAGACAAACCACACCTTCTTCCACCAGACTCAGTCATTTTATTGTGGATTTAACTTTAGTCCCCTTTATTGTTTCCATTATCAAGTCACGGTCACATTTAAGGAACAGAACATCTGTGAGCAACCAGTCTAAACCAGATTAAACCCTGTCTAAACCAGTCTAAGCTCAATTTAAACCAGTCTAAGTCCAGTCTAAAGCAGACTAAGTCCAGTCTAAACCAGTCTAATACTGGTCAACAAACGCAGCTGCAGTCATTTTAAAATAATTCATGTGGTGATTTTCTGGCAGTTTCTGATCTGAAGTCTGGTTCCATGTGAAGCAGAACCTTCAGAGTTCTACTGCTGGTTCTGTAGCACCAGATGAGAACGTTTCAAGAACAGAACGATGACCCACACACAGCAGCTGCTTCAGTTTGATGATGATGATGATGATGATAATGACGATGATGATGAAGGCTTCCGCCTCTCAAACCGATCAATGACAGAACTGAGAACTCGTCCTGCACTCTGATTGGACCAGAACCTGGTCCTGATCTCCACCAGGCCCAACCTGGTCCAGACCAGTAGGAAATACAAGTCAACAGTGACACAGACCGCTACGCTAAATGCTAAATGCTAAATGCTACTGCCAATAACCAATAATCGAGTTGATTGATCACGTCCTGATGGAACCACAGGGGAACTTAGCTGTTGTTGGAATCCTGATCAATAACTAATAATCAAAAATTGAGTTCAGTTATTTTTTCTGCATAAACATCTCGTTTCTGTGTCTAGTTCCTGATATTTCTTGGATTTTATATTTCAGATTTTAATGAATCACAGAATAAAACCAACAGGATGAATACATGAATTGATCATCTGTCAGCTGTTCTGATCACTGATCAGTCACTTTGATCCGTGTTTAATAAAAAGTCTGAATCCACTGTGAATATTTTTGGCTTTAGATCAACTGATCCACGTTTCATTATTTTCTGATTTCATCTGATCCATTATTGATCACACTGATTACTGATCAGAGTCTGTTCACATTCTCTCTGATTCTACCGTCTATAAACCTGAGCTCTGCTCCGGATCAATCGATTGGATGTTTAGTAAAATACCAGAAATGATGAAAAACCAGGATCAGAGTTTTCTCGAGATGTTCAGGTTAGATTCAGAGAAACAGGAAGCAATAACCAGACGATCAATAAACAGGAAGCAATAACCAGCCGATCAGTAAACAGGAAGCAATAACCAGCCGATCAATAAACAGGAAGCAATAACCAGCCGATCAGTAAACAGGAAGCAATAACCAGCCGATCAGTAAACAGGAAGCAATAACCAGCCGATCAGTAAACAGGAAGCAATAACCAGCCGATCAATAAACAGGAAGCAATAACCAGCCGATCAATAAACAGGAAGCAATAACCAGCCGATCAGTAAACAGGAAGCAATAACCAGCCGATCAGTAAACAGGAAGCAATAACCAGACGATCAATAAACAGGAAGCAATAACCAGCCGATCAGTAAACAGGAAGCAATAACCAGACGATCAATAAACAGGAAGCAATAACCAGCCGATCAGTAAACAGGAAGCAATAACCAGCCGATCAGTAAACAGGAAGCAATAACCAGCCGATCAGTAAACAGGAAGCAATAACCAGACGATCAATAAACAGGAAGCAATAACCAGCCGATCAGTAAACAGGAAGCAATAACCAGCCGATCAGTAAACAGGAAGCAATAACCAGCCGATCAATAAACAGGAAGCAATAACCAGCCGATCAGTAAACAGGAAGCAATAACCAGCCGATCAATAAACAGGAAGCATTAACCAGCCGATCAATAAACAGGAAGCAATAACCAGCCGATCAGTAAACAGGAAGCAATAACCAGCCGATCAATAAACAGGAAGCAATAACCAGCCGATCAGTAAACAGGAAGCAATAACCAGCCGATCAATAAACAGGAAGCAATAACCAGCCGATCAGTAAACAGGAAGCAATAACCAGACGATCAATAAACAGGAAGCAATAACCAGCCGATCAGTAAACAGGAAGCAATAACCAGCCGATCAATAAACAGGAAGCAATAACCAGCCGATCAGTAAACAGGAAGCAATAACCAGCCGATCAGTAAACAGGAAGCAATAACCAGCCGATCAATAAACAGGAAGCAATAACCAGCCGATCAATAAACAGGAAGCAATAACCAGCCGATCAGTAAACAGGAAGCAATAACCAGCCGATCAGTAAACAGGAAGCAATAACCAGCCGATCAGTAAACAGGAAGCAATAACCAGCCGATCAATAAACAGGAAGCAATAACCAGCCGATCAGTAAACAGGAAGCAATAACCAGCCGATCAGTAAACAGGAAGCAATAACCAGCCGATCAGTAAACAGGAAGCAATAACCAGCCGATCAATAAACAGGAAGCAATAACCAGCCGATCAGTAAACAGGAAGCAATAACCAGCCGATCAGTAAACAGGAAGCAATAACCAGCCGATCAATAAACAGGAAGCAATAACCAGCCGATCAGTAAACAGGAAGCAATAACCAGCCGATCAGTAAACAGGAAGCAGTAACCAGCCGATCAATAAACAGGAAGCAATAACCAGACGATCAGTAAACAGGAAGTACTGGAACCAGCTGATCAATAGATGAAGGTTAATAATATCCTGGTTAATAACCGACAGTCCTAAATTTTAAACAACAGAATGAATCAATAAGATCAATAAGATTAACACGATCAGTACGATGAATAAGATCAATAATATTAACACGATCAGTACAATCAATAAGATCAATAAGGATGTTTGATCTAACAGCAGTAGAACCAGTCAGAATGAGAACAGACTTGTGTACGGAACACGATCAATAAGAATGTCTGGCTTTAACGGATCAGATCCGATCATCTGTTATTGATCTGCAGCGATCAATGAGACAATCAGAAAAACCAAAACAGAAAATGAAGAAAAAAGATCCAGAGACAGAATCTGAACGAGTAAAGTCAATTTATCCTGAAGGAAAACACGGAGACGGATACTGAAAACACTGAGAATACTAATACTGGAAATACTGAGAATACTGAGAATACTGGAAATACTGAGAATACTGAGAATACTGAGAATACTGGAAATACTGAGAATACTGAGAATACTGGAAATACTGAGAATACTGAGAATACTGAGAATACTGAGAATACTGGAAATACTGAGAATACTGAGAATACTGGAAATACTGAGAATACTGGAAATACTGAGAATACTGAGAATACTGGAAATACTGAGAATACTGGAAATACTGAGAATACTGAGAATACTGGAAATACTGAGAATACTGGAAATACTGAGAATACTGAGAATACTGGAAATACTGAGAATACTGAGAATACTGGAAATACTGGAAATACTGAGAATACTGAGAATACTGGAAATACTGAGAATACTGAGAATACTGGAAATACTGAGAATACTGAGAATACTGAGAATACTGGAAATACTGAGAATACTGAGAATACTGGAAATACTGAGAATACTGGAAATACTGAGAATACTGAGAATACTGGAAATACTGAGAATACTGAGATACTGGGAATACTGGGAATACTGGAAATACTGAAATACTGGAATACTGGGAATACTGAGAATACTGAGAATACTGGAAATACTGAGAATACTGAGATACTGGAATACTGGAAATACTGGGATACTGGAAATACTGGAATACTGGAAATACTGAGAATACTGAGATACTGGGAATACTGGGAATACTGGAAATACTGGAATACTGGAATACTGGGAATACTGAGAACACTGGAATACTGGAAATACTGAGAATACTGGAATACTGGGAATACTGGAAATACTGGAATACTGGAATACTGGGAATACTGAGATACTGGGAATACTGGGAATACTGAGAATACTGGAATACTGGGATACTGGAAATACTGGAATACTGGAAATACTGAGAATACTGAGATACTGGGAATACTGGGAATACTGGAAATACTGGAATACTGGAATACTGGGAATACTGAGAACACTGGAATACTGGAAATACTGAGAATACTGGAATACTGAGAATACTGGAAATACTGAGAATACTGAGATACTGGGAATACTGGGAATACTGGAAATACTGAAATACTGGAATACTGGGAATACTGAGAATACTGAGAATACTGGAAATACTGAGAATACTGAGATACTGGAATACTGGAAATACTGGGATACTGGAAATACTGGAATACTGGAAATACTGAGAATACTGAGATACTGGGAATACTGGGAATACTGGAAATACTGGAATACTGGAATACTGGGAATACTGAGAACACTGGAATACTGGAAATACTGAGAATACTGGAATACTGGAATACTGGGAATACTGGAATACTGGAAATACTGGGATACTGGAAATACTGAGAATACTGAGATACTGGGAATACTGGGAATACTGGAAATACTGGAATACTGGAATACTGGGAATACTGAGAACACTGGAATACTGGGAATACTGGAATACTGGAAGTACTGAGAGTGAATATCAAACATACTGATCCTGAAATCCTTCAGAGGTTCTGATGAACTGAGTTCAGTTCTGCTGCTTTCTGAGATTAAATGAAGATTTTGCTGCAATGGTTCTTTTCTCAACCACCAGTTCTGTTGGTTCTACTGATTCTGGTTCTATTAGTTATTAGTCATTATTAATTAGTTGTACTGATTCTGGTTACGTTGGTTCTAGTGAGTCCAGTTCTAATAATTCTACTGATTCTGGTTCTGTTGGTTCTAGTGAGTCCAGTTCAATTAATTCTACTGATTCCGTTCTGTTGGTTCTAGTGAGTCCAGTTCTATTAGTTCTACTGATTCCAGTTCTATTAATTCAACTGATCCAGGTTCTGTTAGTTCTACTGATTCTGGTTCTGATGGTTCTACTGAGTCTGGTTCTGTTGGTTGTACTGATTCCGGTTCTAATGGTTCTACTGATTTCAGTTCTATTGGTTCTACTGAGTCCGGTTCTGTTGGTTCAACTGTTCCAGTTGTACAGAGTTTAATTGAGCTTGTTCTGCTGTTTGTACTGAATCTGGTTCTGTTTTATCTGTTGGTTCTGTTTGTTCAGTTTGTTCTGTTTTCTCCAGTTCTGTTTGTTCTTGTTTTCCTGGTTCTGTTTGGCCTGGTTCTGCTGCGGTGTTCCTGCCCGGATCATGGCTGACAGGATGAAGGAGGAGATTTTCCAGCTGGAAACTTGGAACCAGAAACTCCGTTCTGCTGCGCCGGTCAGAAAGAACCCTCTCCGAACCCCGAACCCCAGAACCCCCGGTCCCGGTCCTCTTACCTTTAAAGGTGTCGGTCCGCGCGCCCGTCGGTCCCAGTAGAAGCAGCGCGAGCGGCAGCAGCAAACTTCCGTCCATGTTCAGCTGCGGAGCGCAAGACCTGAAACTCTCCAACTCTTTCTTCTCCGGGTTCTGTCCGGTTCTGCTCCGGTTCTCCCGCTGCTTCTGCGGCTCCTCCCGCTGCCCGCCGCTCCAACACACCGACAGGTAATCGACAGCACCGACAGGTAAACTGGGGAGCGCGCGGCTGGAGCCCCGATTGAGTCTCCGGTTTGTTTCTTCAGAAACCCCGACCGTTTACCGACCGCTGCTGACGTCACACAGAGATAGAGAGCGAGAGAGAGAGAGAGAAAGAGAGAGAGAGAGAGAGAGAGAGAGAGAGGGGCCGGAACAGCGGTACCGTCATCACGGAGTACTACTAGTACTGTTGTACTGCTGTAGTAGAATGTTAGAAAGCACTACTAGTACTAGTAATACTTTATACTGGACAGGATTCTACTGGAGGTAGTACTGCTGGAAGTTTTAGTACTTTTAGTACTACATGGAAACAGCCAGGAATTATTCAGTTTATATGTAGACTGTACGTAGTCTATATTTAATCTATATTTAGTCTATATTCAGTTTATAGTTAGTCTGTATTTAGTATTTAGGATCAGGTTCTACACAGAAATATTCTTTCACTTCAAACTACAAACACATTTATACAAACTCATGTTAGTAAATAAATCTAGAACCAGTGGTACCATCAGTGTTCTCCTCCTTCAGTCAGTTTTTAGTAGATCCTAACCCTGGATCCTGGTGGCCTCCATCAGTCTGAACATCTGGACCTCCTTCTTCTTCATGAACTGTTAAACTCTGTTAGGTTCCTCTGGGATCCTAATCAACAGAACCTTTCAGGTCCAGACTCTGGTTCTCAGCTGGACTGAGGTCTGTACTCTGACTCCTCCAGAACTTCCTCCTTGTTGTCTTCAAACCATTTCTGAGGATCTTTGTCTGTTTGCTTCGACTCATCGTCTGGATGGAAAACTGATCTTCTCCACGTCTCAGTTCTCTTCAGATAATCAGGTTGTCCTACAGGATTTCATTTACCCTCTACCTTTACCAGCCTTCAGGACCTGCTGCTGAGGAACATCATGATGCTGCCTCCACCGTGCTTCTAATCATGATGCTGCCTCCACCGTGTTTCTAATCATGATGCTGCCTCCACCGTGTTTCTAATCATGATGCTGCCTCCACCGTGCTTCTAATCATGATGCTGCCTCCACTGTGCTTCTCATCATGATGCTGCCTCCACCGTGCTTCTAATCATGATGCTGCCTCCACCGTGTTTCTAATCATGATGCTGCCTCCACCGTGCTTCTAATCATGATGCTGCCTCCACCGTGCTTCTCATCATGATGCTGCCTCCACCATGCTTCATCATGATGCTGCCTCCACCATGCTTCATCATGATGCTGCCTCCACCATGTTTCATCATTATGCTGCCTCCACCATGCTTCATCATGATGCTGCCTCCACCATGCTTCATCATTATGCTGCCTCCACCATGCTTCATCATGATGCTGCCTCCACCATGCTTCATCATGATGCTGCCTCCACTGTGCTTCATATCATGATGCTGCCTCCACCATGCTTCATCATGATGCTGCCTCCACCATGCTTCATCATGATGCTGCCTCCACCATGCTTCATCATTATGCTGCCTCCACCGTGCTTCATCATGATGCTGCCTCCACTGTGCTTCATATCATGATGCTGCCTCCACCGTGCTTCACATCATGATGCTGCCTCCACCGTGCTTCACATCATGATGCTGCCTCCACTGTGCTTCATCATGATGCTGCCTCCACCATGCTTCATCATGATGCTGCCTCCACCGTGCTTCACATCATGATGCTGCCTCCACCGTGCTTCACATCATGATGCTGCCTCCACTGTGCTTCATATCATGATGCTGCCTCCACCATGCTTCATCATGATGCTGCCTCCACCATGCTTCATCATTATGCTGCCTCCACCGTGCTTCATCATGATGCTGCCTCCACTGTGCTTCATATCATGATGCTGCCTCCACCGTGCTTCACATCATGATGCTGCCTCCACCGTGCTTCACATCATGATGCTGCCTCCACTGTGCTTCATATCATGATGCTGCCTCCACCATGCTTCATCATGATGCTGCCTCCACTGTGCTTCATATCATGATGCTGCCTCCACCGTGCTTCACATCATGATGCTGCCTCCACTGTGCTTCATCTCCAAATATCTTCTACTACAAACCCAATGCTGTATTTTTTTATTAATTCATTTCTTTGTAGAAATCTGTTGTCCCTCTGACATGAAAATATTCCATGTTATTTGTATAAATCTGCAGTTATTTTGGCTCAGTCTCTGTAGTTCAGTTGTAGTTGTATTTTTCTGTTGTGTTTTCAGTTGAACTGAGTGCTTCCTGGCATTAGTCTCGTTTCTGTTCTGGGATTTTAATTAATCAGGTGAAATCAGTCATAAATCAGTGCAGCAGCTGCTCCTGTGATTTGCTGCCACCTGCTGGTTGAACTTGACTCCAGTTTTCATCAGATCCACTCTTCTCTTCACTTTTTGTGAATCTTCTTCTTTATTCTTTTCCTTCCTGTTTGGACAATCAGCAGAGTTCACCTCCTCTGTTCAACACGTTTCATGTTTTAGCGTGTTTTTGACATATGAAGTGAAGGAAGCGTGTTAGTGTCTTCCAGGACCTTTAGAAGGAATCCAGAGCAGTGAGTCAACAAAGAGTGTTTATCTGCTGCCACCTACAGGACTAGCTGAGGAACTGCAGCTGCACACAATAATACTGCTGATACTAATACTACTGACACCACAAGTTCATCACCTACAATCTAAAACAATCCAGTTCATCACCTACAATCTAAAACAATCCAGTTCATCACAGCACCAACTAGAAAAGCACTCAGACAGTGCAGACCTCTGCCAAGGATATTGACATTCAAACGCAACATTGTATTCACATACATTTATGTACGATTTATTCTAAGTTGTTTTGGGGCCATTTTGTGGGTTATATTCAACAGGGAGAGAGGAAAACAGGAAGCCCGTGCAGTAAAGGATCATGAACTGGAATCAAACCTGCGTCTCTGACACAGTTCTGTTTATGAATCACCTTCTTAAGCTTCAGTCAATTCCAGCCGTTTTCAGTACAAAAAATCGCTAATATTCTATTTTTAAATTTTAAAAAATGACGAAAAATACAGGGAATATTGGACGCGCATCGCGAGGTGCATTTCCTTGAAAACGACCGATTTGTGGATTTTATACCGACTTCAGGACATGTTTTGGACAAAATAGTTTACTGGCTTGTGTCGTCTGGATGTAAAAGGTTGGATTATGGCCGTTTTTTGTGGAATCTTTTTTTCTGTGTGTAATAATAAACCCGGAAATGTGAGTCGCGCTGTGTGCGTTGAAGCCGTGTACAGAGAACGGATGGATGAATATTCGTTTTTGTCGGACAAATGTGTTTTTCTCACCCGCTGTGGTAATCACATCTGAAAGTGGTTTATACCGGCGGATTCATGAGAATCTAAGCTTTCCATCGGCGTATAGTGTTTGTATAATCGCGTTTGCAGCCGTCGGACATTCTTGAAATTCCTATGCAAATTAGTAGGTGTACCGCCGGCGGTACACTGAAGTTTAAAGGGTTAGTTGAGCTATCTGGACACCTTGTTCCAATTTGTTAGGCGACATACTAACCTATGATGTTTTTGTCATATTTTGGACCACATACTAAAACATACTAAAAAATTCAAAGTGATCCAGAATCCAGGATCCTTTTCAGATTGCCACCAAAATTAAATCAGCTCTTCCTCTTACCATAGTCTACACCCCCTCAAAATTTCATGTGAATCTGCCCAGGCGTTTTTGTGTTATCTTGCTAACAGACAGACAGACAAATGCCGGGTGTCACATAAGCTCCTTGGCGGAGGTAAAAATCTGACAGGCAGGAAACAGGAAGTCTGAAATAGATAAACAGGAAGTCTGAAAGGAGGTAAACAGATATCAAACAAGATGAACTGAAAGACAGAAGGACAGACGAGACTAAACACTCAGAGCTGATTGGACGAATGGCTCACAGGTGAATCTAATTCAGCCAATCAAAGGGACAAAGATCAAAAGTAAAACAATGAGCAGAGGAAACGTCTTTCTGTTTGGTCAATATCCAGCTTTGTTGTTTTTTTACATTAATATCCAGGTAATTTACATTCATTAAAGGCATGTTGGTGAATGAATATGCAGGTGTTTTAATGTTTGCCAGCGATGCTCAGGTGTTTGACTTTCAGGCTAGTTCTAATAATTCTGAAGAAATTCTCCACATCCTAGTTTTTGACATGAAGTTTGTCAGAGTCGTCTGTCAGCATGTGGCAGCTTCCTGGTGGACGTTTATTTCCGATCATCTGCACACAGAAACTAAGTCTGAACAAGAGATCTAAAGCTCTCTAAAGCACTCCAAATTCCTGAAGAGCTCTTAAGTTCTCTAAAACACTCCACAAAGTTCCTGAAGAAGCATCAGGAGAGCAGAAGACCAAATAACAGCAGACACTTCTGGTTCTCATAGGTTCTGGTGTTTAATACTTCATGTCCATGTTTCCATGTTGCATCTTTCAGAAAACCTTCAGAGATATAGTTTTATTTCAAACATTATATATTCACTTAATAGCTGAACTCTATGTGTTTCAAACTGTTACAGCTAGTTAGAATGAAAGCAGAAATAAAGAAAGACTTCCAACATGTAGTCAAACAGAACTGTTATATATCTGACTGCTAACGGGATGAATAGAACTATTCATGAAAACAGTCAAATAAGAGATAAAAGTAAGGATCAGACTGAAATACACACGTGGACAAAATTGTTGGTACCCCTCAGTTAAAGAAGGAAAAACCCACAATTCTCACTGAAATCACTTGAAACTCACAAAAGTAACAATAAATAAAAATTTATTGAAAATTAAATAATCAAAAACAGCCATTACTTTTGAATTGTTGATTAACATAATTATTTAAAAAAACA
Source organism: Acanthochromis polyacanthus (assembly GCF_021347895.1). Lineage (NCBI taxonomy): Eukaryota > Metazoa > Chordata > Actinopteri > Pomacentridae > Acanthochromis > Acanthochromis polyacanthus. The sequence continues at coordinate 32,077,984 of NC_067132.1, read as the reverse complement.
AACTAATGAAACAGGCCTGGACAAAAATGATGGTACCTCTATAAAAGATTGAAAACTATTTGACCAGAGTGACATGATTAACTCAGGTGTGTCATTTAATTGACATCACAGGTGTTTCCAAACTCATAATCAGTCAGTCTGCCTATTTAAAGGGAGACAAGTAGTCACCCTGCTGTTTGGTGAAAAGGTGTGTACCACACTGAACATGGACAACAGAAAGCGAAGGAGAGAATTGTCCCAGGACATCCGAAAAAAAATGATAGACAAACATCTTAAAGGTAAAGGCTATAAGACCATCTCTAAACAGCTTGAAGTTCCTGTGACAACAGTGGCTCATATTATTCAGAAGTTCAAGACCCACGGGACAGTAGCCAACCTCCCTGGACGTGGCCGCAAGAGGAAAATTGATGACAAATTGAAGAGACGGATCGTTGGAATTGTATCCACAGAGCCCAGAGCAACCTCCAAAGAAATTAAAGGTGAACTCCAAGGCCAAGGTACATCAGTGTCAGATCGCACCATTCGTCGTTGTTTGAGCCAAAGTGGACTTCATGGGAGACGACCAAGGAGGACACCACTGCTGAAAAAAACTCATAAAAAAGCCAGACTGGAATTTGCAAAAATGCATGTTGACAAGCCACAAAGCTTCTGGGAGAATGTCCTTTGGACAGATGAGACCAAACTGGAGCTTTTTGGTAAGGCACATCAACTCTATGTTCATAGACTCAAAAACCAAGCATACGAAGAAAAGAACACTGTCCCTACGGTGAAACATGGAGGAGGCTCAGTAATGTTTTGGGGCTACTTTGCTGCATCTGGCACAGGGTGTCTTGAAAGTGTGCAAGGTACGATGAAATCTGAAGACTATCAAGGCATTCTGGAGAGAAATGTGCTGCCTAGTGTCAGAAAGCTTGGTCTCAGTCGCAGGTCATGGGTCTTCCAACAGGACAACGATCCAAAACACACAGCCAAAAACACCCAAGAATGGCTGAGAGAAAAGCGTTGGACTATTCTAAAGTGGCCTTCTATGAGCCCAGATCTGAATCCCATTGAACATATGTGGAAGGAGCTGAAACATGCCATTTGGAGAAGACACCCATCAAACCTGAGACAACTGGAGCTGTTTGCTCATGAGGAGTGGGCCAAAATACCTGTTGACAGCTGCAGAACGCTCATTGACAAATACAGAAATCGTTTAATTGCAGTGATTGCCTCAAAAGGTTGTGCAACAAAATATTAAGTTATGGGTACCATCATTTTTGTCCAGGCCTGTTTCATTAGTTTGTTTTTTTAAATAATTATGTTAATCAACAATTCAAAAGTAATGGCTGATTTTGATTATTTAATTTTCAATAAATTTTTATTTATTGTTACTTTTGTGAGTTTCAAGTGATTTCAGTGAGAATTGTGGGTTTTTCCTTCTTTAACTGAGGGGTACCAACAATTTTGTCCACGTGTGTAAATCCACTGAGATTCACTCTACAGCGATAAATAATGTCCAGCTTCATCACAGATTCATACAGGAGCTCCACGTTAGCCACCTGCAGCTCACCTGAAGACAGGTAAATGTAGGTTCCATGACCTGGCCTCAGGTTCACCACAGGCATTAGCATAGACCTCAGGTACAAAACACTCTGCCCACAGCCAAAAGGTGGACACAAAGCTCTGCCCACAGCCAACAGGTAGTTTAAAATGTCCTGCCCCAGTGTCAGATAAGGAAAAAGCCCTGCCCCTGGTTGCCAGGTGTTTAGCCCGGCCCCCAGGCCTATCCCGTCCTCAGGTAGTTGAAGAGCGCACTGAGCCCACCCTCCAGAACCTCCTTCACAGGTTTGAGCAGCGGGTTGTGGACGATGTGAAGACCTTTATCCAGAGGATGGCAGGCCAACTTCTGCAGCCGAGACAACTGGTGAAGGTCCTGAGGAGGAAAAAGATCTTCATCATCACCATCACCATCATCGCCATCATCACCATCAATATCATCATCACCATCATCATCATCAATATCATCATCATCATCATCATCATCACCATCATCATCACCATCATCATCAATATCATCATCATCATCATCATCATCATCATCACCATCATCATCAATATCATCATCATCACCATCATCATCAATATCATCATCATCACCATCATCATCACCATCATCATCATCATCATCAATAGCATCATCATCATCATCATCATCATCATCATCATCACCATCATCATCAATATCATCATCACCATCATCATCAATATCATCATCACCATCATCATCACCATCATCATCAATATCATCATCATCACCATCATCATCATCATCATCAATAGCATCATCATCATCACCATCATCATCAATATCATCATCACCATCATCATCAATATCATCATCACCATCACCATCAATATCATCATCATCACCATCATCATCAATATCATCACCATCACCATCATCATCACCATCATCATCATCATCATCATCATCATCATCAATATCATCATCATCATCATCATCATCACCATCATCATCAACATCATCATCACCATCACTATCAATATCATCATCATCATCATCATCAATATCATCATCATCATCATCATCATCAATATCATCATCATCACCATCATCATCATCATCATCATCAATAGCATCATCATCATCACCATCATCATCATATCATCATCACCATCACCATCAATATCATCATCATCACCATCATCATCAATATCATCACCATCACCATCATCATCATCATCATCATCAACATCATCATCACCATCACCATCAATATCATCATCATCACCATCACCATCAATATCATCATCATCATCACCATCATCATCATCAACATCATCATCACCATCACCATCAATATCATCATCATCACCATCACCATCAATATCATCATCATCACCATCACCATCAATATCATCATCATCATCATCATCACCATCATCATCAACATCATCATCACCATCACCATCAATATCATCATCATCACCATCACCATCAATATCATGATCATCACCATCACCATCAATATCATCATCATCATCATCATCACCATCATCATCAACATCATCATCACCATCACCATCAATATCATCATCATCACCATCACCATCAATATCATCATCATCATCATCATCACCATCATCATCAACATCATCATCACCATCACCATCAATATCATCATCATCACCATCACCATCAATATCATCATCACCACCATCATCATCACCACCACCATCAATATCATCATCACCACCACCACCATCATCATCACCACCACCATCATCATCACCACCACCACCATCATCATCACCACCACCATCATCAATATCATCATCACCATCACCATCAATATCATCATCATCACCATAATCACCATCACCATCATTATCATCATCATCATCATCATCATCATCATCATCACCATCACAACCATCACCACCATCACCCTGGTTACCTGTGGAACATCTTTAATATCGTTAAAGTCCAGATTCAGCAGCTCCAACCTGATAGAAATCAAAATAATTCAATCAAAGGTCAAAGATCAACAATGTAAGTTAAATAAACGAAAATCAAATATCAAATCACTCAGTCAGGAGTGTTACCTGTTCAGCAGTGTTACCTGTTCAGGAGTGTTACCTGTTCAGGTGTGTTACCTGTTCAGCAGTGTTACCTGTTCAGGTGTGTTAGCTGTTCAGGAGTGTTACCTGTTCAGGTGTGTTACCTGGTCAGGAGTGTTACCTGTTCAGGAGTGTTACCTGTTCAGGTGTGTTACCTGGTCAGGAGTGTTACCTGTTCAGGAGTGTTACCTGTTCAGGAGTGTTACCTGGTCAGGTGTGTTACCTGGTCAGGAGTGTTACCTGTTCAGGTGTGTTACCTGGTCAGGAGTGTTACCTGTTCAGGAGTGTTACCTGTTCAGGAGTGTTACCTGTTCAGGTGTGTTACCTGTTCAGGTGTGTTACCTGTTCAAGAGTGTTACCTGTTCAGGAGTGTTACCTGTTCAGGTGTGTTACCTGTTCAGCAGTGTTACCTGTTCAGGAGTGTTACCTGTTCAGGTGTGTTACCTGGTCAGGAGTGTTACCTGTTCAGGAGTGTTACCTGTTCAGGTGTGTTACCTGGTCAGGAGTGTTACCTGTTCAGGAGTGTTACCTGTTCAGGAGTGTTACCTGGTCAGGTGTGTTACCTGGTCAGGAGTGTTACCTGTTCAGGTGTGTTACCTGGTCAGGAGTGTTACCTGTTCAGGAGTGTTACCTGTTCAGGTGTGTTACCTGGTCAGGAGTGTTACCTGTTCAGGTGTGTTACCTGGTCAGGAGTGTTACCTGTTCAGGAGTGTTACCTGTTCAGGTGTGTTACCTGTTCAGGTGTGTTACCTGTTCAAGAGTGTTACCTGTTCAGGAGTGTTACCTGTTCAGGTGTGTTACCTGTTCAGCAGTGTTACCTGTTCAGGTGTGTTACCTGGTCAGGAGTGTTACCTGTTCAGGAGTGTTACCTGTTCAGGTGTGTTACCTGGTCAGGAGTGTTACCTGTTCAGGAGTGTTACCTGTTCAGGAGTGTTACCTGGTCAGGTGTGTTACCTGGTCAGGAGTGTTACCTGTTCAGGTGTGTTACCTGGTCAGGAGTGTTACCTGTTCAGGAGTGTTACCTGTTCAGGTGTGTTACCTGGTCAGGAGTGTTACCTGTTCAGGAGTGTTACCTGTTCAGGTGTGTTACCTGTTCAGGAGTGTTACCTGTTCAAGAGTGTTACCTGTTCAGGAGTGTTACTTGTTCAGGTGTGTTACCTGGTCAGGAGTGTTACCTGTTCAGGTGTGTTACCTGGTCAGGAGTGTTACCTGTTCAGGAGTGTTACCTGTTCAGGTGTGTTACCTGGTCAGGAGTGTTACCTGTTCAGGAGTGTTACCTGTTCAGGTGTGTTACCTGTTCAGGTGTGTTACCTGTTCAAGAGTGTTACCTGTTCAGGAGTGTTACTTGTTCAGGTGTGTTACCTGGTCAGGAGTGTTACTTGTTCAGGTGTGTTACCTGGTCAGGCAGCAGATTGCCTTTGGCAGAGAGTGGAGGCTATTTCCCTCCACAATGAGGATCTTGAGCTCCACCAGAGTCTGGATGTTCTCTGCAAGGTTCTCCAAACGGTTACAGGCCAGGTGAAGGAACACCTGCAGGAGCAAGGAGGTGCAGACTGTCAGCTGAAGGAACCCCAGAGCTGTGTAGGTGAGCAGGTGGACCTACTAGAGCCTTCATGTTGTAGACACAGCCCGGGACGTGAGCAATGAGGTTGTGACTGAGGTTGAGCTTCTTCAGCCGGGTCAGGTTGGACAGAGATGCCGGCAGAGAGGACAGCTGGTTGTTGGCCAGACTCAGAACCTGTGAGTTCAAAGACAGCCGTTACCATTGAGACGTTCTGATCTGGCTCAGAGCCAATCAGAGCTGATCATTGTTTCTAATAGTTCTGACCAACCAGCAATCAGCATTAAAGTTCACCCACAACAACCTTTAGGAACCAGAACCACATCCAGGGAACCAATGCTTGTTTCTCGGACTCTAAACTGTTCACACTAGTATACATCCCATAATACTGATGATCACTAGTATACATCCCATAATACTGATGATCACTAGTATACATCCCATAATACTGATGATCACTAGGATACATCCCATAATATTGACGAGCACTAGGATATATCCCATAATACTGATGACAGAGAAAATGAACAGAAACCAGATCCAGAGTTCAGACTGAGACTCCTGGATGGATTTAAACTAATCTGGTTTCAGTTTCTACCAGAACTCAGATGTTTCTCCTCCTAAATGTCATGGTTCTATCTGCTGGACTGATGAAGTTCTGAAAAAGTCCATTAAAAAGTGATAAATCTGGACCCACCTCTATGGACTTCAAGGACCTGGAGTGTTCTAAGTGAGACTAAACTTAAAGACTGGAAGCAGGAAAGGAGAACATCCCCTGGAGAAAGTTCTGGAGTAGACCGACCAACAGCTGGAGAAAGTTCTAGAGTAGACCTACCGACAGCTGGGGGAAAGTTCTAGAGTAGACCTACTGACAGCTGGAGAAAGTTCTAGAGTAGACCTACTGACAGCTGTCCATAGAGGATGTTCTCCTCTATGGACTTGAAGGACCTGGAACTCTGGAAATATTCCCAGCATGAAGGTAGAACTCTGATCAATGATAAAGTTCCTGGAGATGAAGAACCAGATGTTCTGAAGAGGTTCTGCTACCAGATTTATTTGATTTTGTCTGGAATGGCTAATAAGTGTGTATTTCCTGCAGTATATTCTGCAGAATGTTGTTGCAGTATTTTTGCAGTATTTGTACCTCCAGCTGGGTACAGTATTTTTTGCAGTATTTTTGCAGTATTTGTACCTCCAGCTGGGTACAGTATTTTTTGCAGTATTTTTTGCAGTATTTGTACCTCCAGCTGGGTGCTGTATTTTTTGCAGTATTTTTGTAGTATTTGTACCTCCAGCTGGGTGCTGTATTTTGCAGTATTTTTGCAGTATTTGTACCTCCAGCTGGGTACAGTACTTTTTGCAGTATTTTTTGCAGTATTTGTACCTCCAGCTGGGTACAGTATTTTTTGCAGTATTTTTGCAGTATTTGTACCTCCAGCTGGGTACAGTATTTTTTGCAGTATTTTTGCAGTATTTGTACCTCCAGCTGGGTACAGTATTTTTGCAGTATTTTTGTAGTATTTGTACCTCCAGCTGGGTGCTGTATTTTTGCAGTATTTTTGTAGTATTTGTACCTCCAGCTGGGTGCTGTATTTTTTGCAGTATTTGTACCTCCAGCTGGGTGCTGTATTTTTTGCAGTATTTGTACGTCCAGCTGGGTACAGTATTTTTGCAGTATTTTTTGCAGTATTTGTACCTCCAGCTGGGTGCAGTATTTTTTGCAGTATTTTTTGCAGTATTTGTACGTCCAGCTGGGTACAGTATTTTTGCAGTATTTGTACCTCCAGCTGGGTGCTGTATTTTTTGCAGTATTCTTGCAGTATTTGTACCTCCAGCTGGGTACAGTATTTTTTGCAGTATTTTTTGCAGTATTTTTTGCAGTATTTGTACCTCCAGCTGGGTACAGTATTTTTTGCAGTATTTTTTGCAGTATTTGTACCTCCAGCTGGGTACAGTATTTTTTGCAGTATTTTTTGCAGTATTTGTACCTCCAGCTGGGTACAGTATTTTTTGCAGTATTTTTTGCAGTATTTGTACCTCCAGCTGGGTACAGTATTTTTTGCAGTATTTTTTGCAGTATTTGTACCTCCAGCTGGGTACAGTATTTTTTGCAGTATTTTTTGCAGTATTTGTACCTCCAGCTGGGTACAGTATTTTTTGCAGTATTTTTTGCAGTATTTGTACGTCCAGCTGGGTACAGTATTTTTTGCAGTATTTTTTGCAGTATTTGTACCTCCAGCTGGGTGCTGTATTTTTTGCAGTATTTTTTGCAGTATTTGTACGTCCAGCTGGGTACAGTATTTTTTGCAGTATTTGTACCTCCAGCTGGGTACAGTATTTTTTGCAGTATTTTTTGCAGTATTTGTACCTCCAGCTGGGTACAGTATTTTTTGCAGTATTTTTTGCAGTATTTGTACCTCCAGCTGGGTGCTGTATTTTTTGCAGTATTTTTTGCAGTATTTGTACCTCCAGCTGGGTACAGTATTTTTTGCAGTATTTGTACCTCCAGCTGGGTACAGTATTTTTTAGCAGTATTTTTTGCAGTATTTGTACCTCCAGCTGGGTACAGTATTTTTTGCAGTATTTTTTGCAGTATTTGTACCTCCAGCTGGGTGCTGTATTTTTTGCAGTATTTGTACGTCCAGCTGGGTGCAGTATTTTTTGCAGTATTTTTGCAGTATTTGTACGTCCAGCTGGGTACAGTATTTTTTGCAGTATTTGTACCTCCAGCTGGGTGCTGTATTTTTTGCAGTATTCTTGCAGTATTTGTACCTCCAGCTGGGTACAGTATTTTTTGCAGTATTTTTTGCAGTATTTTTTGCAGTATTTGTACCTCCAGCTGGGTACAGTATTTTTTGCAGTATTTTTTGCAGTATTTGTACCTCCAGCTGGGTGCAGTATTTTTTGCAGTATTTTTGCAGTATTTGTACGTCCAGCTGGGTACAGTATTTTTTGCAGTATTTGTACCTCCAGCTGGGTGCTGTATTTTTTGCAGTATTCTTGCAGTATTTGTACCTCCAGCTGGGTACAGTATTTTTTGCAGTATTTTTTGCAGTATTTTTTGCAGTATTTGTACCTCCAGCTGGGTACAGTATTTTTTGCAGTATTTTTTGCAGTATTTGTACCTCCAGCTGGGTGCTGTATTTTTTGCAGTATTTGTACCTCCAGCTGGGTACAGTATTTTTTGCAGTATTTTTTGCAGTATTTGTACCTCCAGCTGGGTACAGTATTTTTTGCAGTATTTTTTGCAGTATTTGTACCTCCAGCTGGGTACAGTATTTTTTGCAGTATTTTTGCAGTATTTGTACCTCCAGCTGGGTACAGTATTTTTTGCAGTATTTGTACCTCCAGCTGGGTGCTGTATTTTTTGCAGTATTTTTTGCAGTATTTGTACCTCCAGCTGGGTGCTGTATTTTTTGCAGTATTTGTACCTCCAGCTGGGTACAGTATTTTTAGCAGTATTTTTTGCAGTATTTGTACGTCCAGCTGGGTACAGTATTTTTTGCAGTATTTGTACCTCCAGCTGGGTACAGTATTTTTAGCAGTATTTTTTGCAGTATTTGTACCTCCAGCTGGGTACAGTATTTTTTGCAGTATTTTTGCAGTATTTATACCTCCAGCTGGGTGCTGTATTTTTTGCAGTATTTTTTGCAGTATTTGTACCTCCAGCTGGGTACAGTATTTTTGCAGTATTTGTACGTCCAGCTGGGTACAGTATTTTTTGCAGTATTTTTTGCAGTATTTGTACGTCCAGCTGGGTACAGTATTTTTTGCAGTATTTGTACCTCCAGCTGGGTACAGTATTTTTTGCAGTATTTGTACCTCCAGCTGGGTACAGTATTTTTTGCAGTATTTGTACCTCCAGCTGGGTACAGTATTTTTTTGCAGTATTTGTACCTCCAGCTGGGTACAGTATTTTTTGCAGTATTTTTTGCAGTATTTGTACCTCCAGCTGGGTACAGTATTTTTTGCAGTGTTTTTGCAGTATTTGTACCTCCAGCTGGGTACAGTATTTTTTGCAGTATTTGTACCTCCAGCTGGGTACAGTATTTTTTGCAGTATTTTTTGTCGTATTTGTACCTCCAGCTGGGTACAGTATTTTTTGCAGTATTTTTTGCAGTATTTGTACCTCCAGCTGGGTGCTGTATTTTTTGCAGTATTTTTTGCAGTATTTCTACCTCCAGCTGGGTACAGTATTTTTTGCAGTATTTGTACCTCCAGCTGGGTACAGTATTTTTTGCAGTATTTGTACCTCCAGCTGGGTGCTGTATTTTTTGCAGTATTTGTACCTCCAGCTGGGTACAGTATTTTTTGCAGTATTTGTACCTCCAGCTGGGTACAGTATTTTTTGCAGTATTTTTTGTAGTATTTGTACCTCCAGCTGGGTACAGTATTTTTTGCAGTATTTTTTGTAGTATTTGTACCTCCAGCTGGGTACAGTATTTTTTGCAGTATTTGTACCTCCAGCTGGGTGCTGTATTTTTTGCAGTATTTTTTGCAGTATTTGTACCTCCAGCTGGGTACAGTATTTTTTGCAGTATTTTTTGCAGTATTTGTACCTCCAGCTGGGTACAGTATTTTTTGCAGTATTTTTGCAGTATTGTACCTCCAGCTGGGTACAGTATTTTTTGCAGTATTTTTTGCAGTATTTGTACCTCCAGCTGGGTGCTGTATTTTTTGCAGTATTTTTTGCAGTATTTCTACCTCCAGCTGGGTACAGTATTTTTTGCAGTATTTGTACCTCCAGCTGGGTACAGTATTTTTTGCAGTATTTTTGCAGTATTTGTACCTCCAGCTGGGTGCTGTATTTTTTGCAGTATTTGTACCTCCAGCTGGGTACAGTATTTTTTGCAGTATTTTTGCAGTATTTGTACCTCCAGCTGGGTGCTGTATTTTTTGCAGTATTTTTTGCAGTATTTGTACCTCCAGCTGGGTACAGTATTTTTTGCAGTATTTTTGCAGTATTTGTACCTCCAGCTGGGTACAGTATTTTTTGCAGTATTTTTTGCAGTATTTGTACCTCCAGCTGGGTGCTGTATTTTTTGCAGTATTTTTTGCAGTATTTGTACCTCCAGCTGGGTACAGTATTTTTTGCAGTATTTTTGCAGTATTTGTACCTCCAGCTGGGTGCTGTATTTTTTACAGTATTTTTTGCAGTATTTGTACCTCCAGCTGGGTGCTGTATTTTTTGCAGTATTTTTTGCAGTATTTGTACCTCCAGCTGGGTACAGTATTTTTTGCAGTATTTTTGCAGTATTTGTACCTCCAGCTGGGTGCTGTATTTTTTGCAGTATTTTTTGCAGTATTTGTACCTCCAGCTGGGTACAGTATTTTTTGCAGTATTTTTTGCAGTATTTGTACCTCCAGCTGGGTGCTGTATTTTTGCAGTATTTTTTGCAGTATTTGTACCTCCAGCTGGGTACAGCCTCCCAGCTCCTCAGGAATCTCCGTCAGTCGGTTTCTGTAGATGAATAAAACTCGCAGTCTCCTCAGTTGTCCAATTTCTGGAGGCAGACTGCTCAGCTGCTCCACAGACACACAACAAACAAAACAAACAAACAAACAAACAACAATAAACAAACAGGAAACAGCAGACCATCCAGAGTTCAGACGTGTTATCAGGAGAAATACTACAAACACCTGGCTAGTATTGCAGTATTTCTTTTGAAAGTATTCTGTGCAGATTCAGGTGGATCGGACAGTAGACCAGCTGAGGAGAAGGTCTACTTCAGGATGAGATCTGGAACTCTACTTCATCTCCATGTTTATTTTTTCAGTGACTACATCAGCTGAGTGCAGTGCATAACTTCAGCCTGTAGGGGGCACTGCCGATGTTGGAGTACTGTATTCATCCTGATTTTCTGTTGGACCTTGAAGGACGTGAGGACAGAAACTGGATCGTGGAGGATTAGAATGGATCAGAACCTTTATTTATCCAGCAGCAGCTGAAGAAGGTCACCTGACCACTGACTGCTGCTGCTGCTGCATTCTGGGAAAAGTAGGACTCAGTGTTTCAGCCAGAAGCCAGAACGTCCTCTGAGCTCCAGCTGGCTCATGTTTCATCTAAAGTCCTGCAGCTCAAAACAAAATCTGAAGGAGGAGAACTCATAGATCTTCTGGTTCTACAACTCTGAACTGATGTCTCCTCATACTGCAGATTTTCATCTATTTTACAGAAACTTTTTCTTTTCCGTCTCATTTTTTTTGTTTCTTCTTCACGTCATTCTGTCTTCTTGTCTTTTGGTTCTTCTTGTTTTGTTCCTTGATTTTCGTCTCATCGTGTTCCAGAACTTCACTGATCTCCTGAACTGAAGTCAATCATTTTCATTTGATTCATCATGGATCTGAACTGTTCAGATGTGAAGCAGAACAATGTTTTAATGAAATGTTCTACCTTTAAGATGACTTAATCAGACGTTCTAATGAAATGTTTTACGTTTAAACCATCCTGATGAGTTCACAGACCATCTGAAAATTGGAGATCTGACCACTAGATTGTGTTTTGATCGTTTTTTTTCCTGATAAACGTTATGTCTGAGATCTTTAATTCAGCAGGTTCTTGTTAATTTGGCTCATAAACGTTCTTTGATCTTTGTTCTATCGGTTCTCTGAGAAACTGTGCATCACCTGGTTCCCCCACAGGTTGAGGACCACGAGGTTGGAGAGCAGAGCCACCTGAGGAGGAACCATCTTCAGACTGTTCAGAGAAAGGTTCAACTTCTGCAGCTCCAGCAACTCCCACAGCTCCTCTGGAACCTCCTGCAGAACATGAGAAGAACCCATAGAAAACATTTAAGGATCTGGATCTGAACTCTGGATCTGGATCTAAACTCTGGATCTAAACTCTGGATCTGAACTCTGGATCTAATCTCTGGATCTAAACTCCGGACCTGATCTCTGGATCTGATCTGTGGACCTGATCTGTGGATCTGATCTGTGGACCTGATCTGGGACCTGATCTGTGGATCTGATCTGTGGACCTGATCTGGGATCTGATCTGTGGACCTGGACCTGATCTGTGACCTGATCTGTGGACCTGATCTGGGACCTGATCTGTGGATCTGATCTGTGGACCTGATCTGGGATCTGATCTGTGGACCTGGACCTGATCTGTGGATCTGATCTGTGGACCTGATCTGGGACCTGATCTGTGGATCTGATCTGTGGACCTGATCTGGGATCTGATCTGTGGACCTGGACCCTGATCTGTGGACCTGATCTGTGGACCTGATCTGTGGATCCGATCTGTGGACCTGGACCTGATCTCTGGATCTGATCTGTGGACCTGATCTCTGGATCTGATCTGTGGACCTGATCTGTGGATCTGATCTGTGGACCTGGACCTGATCTGTGGATCTGATCTGTGGATCTGATCTGGGACCTGATCTGTGGATCTGATCTGTGGACCTGATCTGGGATCTGATCTGTGGACCTGGACCTGATCTGTGGATCCGATCTGTGGACCTGGACCTGATCTGTGGACCTGATCTGTGGATCCGATCTGTGGACCTGGACCTGATCTGTGGACCTGATCTGTGGATCTGATCTGTGGACCTCTAGCAGTGGTCTTCAGCGCCTCCTGCTGGTTGCTCACTTTCAGTCCTCGGCGGTCAGGCTCAGGACGTTGAATCCAAACTGTCTGACGGTGAACCTGCGGATTCTGTCGGCTGACGTCAGACTGTCCTCCCTGGACGGACTCCTCCTCTTCTCCTCTACCTCCTCCTTACACACCGATCCTCCCATCCTCCACCATCCAGCAGGAAAACCCCGGGAACCTGAGGAACCTCAGCCCAAGCTTCCAGCTGGTGGAGCTCCAGATGTTGTCTCCAGATGTTACGGTGAAGCTGATTGGTCCTGGTCTGGTCATATGTTGTGTTTTTAGAAGAACCTGCAGATCCCAAACACACCTTCAGTCCACGTGATGAAGAATGTTCTGAGAAACACAACGTTCATGTGGTAGAACCTTCTCAGACAGCTGTTTCTGGTTCTCCAAAACCTGCCAGAAGCTTCAGAAACAGGTTCCAAGTCAATATCAGACTCCAGTCAGAAAGAATCAACAGATTTTCAACTTTCAGTCCTCAAATGCAGCATGGATCAGAAACGACTACATGACCACAGAGACACAACAAAGACACACAAACACACAAATATGAAAGCAAAAACACAAATATGAAAAGCAAAAACACAAATATGACTCACAAAAAGATAAATATGACACACAAAAACAAACAAACAAACAAACAAACGACACCAGAAGAGTTTCACCTCATTCCTCATGATGGATCAATGTTTGGTCTGAAATGTCTTTAAATGGAGAAAACCAGGACCAGACGTTCCTCAGAGATCTTCAGGTTAGAGTTCAGAGGAAAGAGCCCAGAACCTGAAGGAGGAGGAACCAGAGCCTGAAGGAGGAACCACAGACCTGCAGGAGAACCCAGTCGCTGGAGTTTGATCTAGAGCGGAAACACTAAGAGGATCCAACCAGCAGACCTGAAGATCCATCGTCTGATTGGCTGATTGAGGGCGTCCGGCTGCTCCGTCAGAGGAGGAACCTGATCTGAGTTCTAACTCTCAGCTGCTGCTGTCAATCATCTGCTGCAGCCAATCAGCTGCTGCCTTCACAACAACAACAGGACCGGCTGAGGTTCAGAAGGAACCAGAACACAACAAAGATCCTGGATCTGTTTTCTGCCTCACGACAAGACATTTCAGCACAGGGTTAGAGAGAGAGAACCACTGAAGAACCACACAATAAAGACCAGAAACTGAAAGAAACCAGAAACTAAAGAACCACACACCAAAGAACCACACTCTAAAGAACCACACACCAAAGAACCAGAAACTAAAGAAACTAAAGAACCACACACCAAGGAACCAGAAACTAAAGAACCACACACTCAAGGAACCAGAAACTAAAGAACTAAAGAACCACAGCACCAAGGAACCAGAAACTAAAGAACCACACACCAAGGAACAGAAACTAAAGAAACTAAAGAACCACACACCAAGGAACCAGAAACTAAAGAACCCACACACAAAGAACCAGAAACTAAAGAACCACACACCAAAGAACCAGAAACTAAAGAAAACTAAAGAACCACACACCAAAGAATCAGAAACTAAAGAACCACACACCAAAGAACCAGAAACTAAAGAAACTAAAGAACACACACCAAAGAACCAGAAATAAAGAACCACACACCAAGGAACCAGAAACTAAAGAACCACACACCAAAGAACCAGAAACTAAAGAACCACACACCAAGGAAACCAGAAACTAACAGAAACCACAACCACCCAAAGAACAGAAACTAAAGAACCAACCACCAAAGAACCAGAAACTAAAGAAACTAAAGAATACACACCAAGAACCAGAAACGTAAAGAACCACACACCAAAGAACCAGAAACTAAAGAAACTAAAGAACCACACACTCAAAGAACCAGAAACTAAAGAACCACACACACAGGAACCAGAAACTAAAGAACCACACACCAAAGAACCAGAAACTAAAGAACCACACACCAAAGAACCAGACTCTAACCAGTGTTCTCCTGGGTATTTCAGAGGTCTTTTGGTTCTCAGTACGTGTGGATTGTTGTTTGTTGTAAAGTTTTCTAACACGTTCCATCCACATGGTGGCAGCAGAGATCTACTCTATGAGCTGCAGGGTTCCGTCTGAACAGAAAGTCTTTGATCTTCTACCTGAGGATCCGCTGAAGGCTGCAGACATTAGAACAACATCTACACGTAGGAGAACTATTGAGGACCAGAACCTCCATCCAGGGTCTCCATGAAGCTCCATCCAGGGTCTCCATGAAGCTCCATCCAGGTCTCCAGATGGATGAATCCATGCTTCTACTGCCTCAGGACATGGTAATAAACATCATCCATTAAAGGCCTGATGGGATCTGGGTATCAGATAGAACTCATGTTATTCTGGTCTGTTCCCAAGAAGAAGTTGATCTTAGAAAAACAGGAGATGACATAAAAGAATGAAGAAGTCCCTCAGGCGATATGAAGTCATCATCAACCTTCACAGAGCGTTCTCGGAACTTTACTAGGAGTTCTCTGTGCTGGAATCCAACCAGAGTCTTCAGACGTTCCTGTGTCTTTAGGAGTTGTCAACTCAAGCGATCATGAAGGCTTTATTAAACTTTATCTATACCAGGGGTGTCCAACATGCGGCCCGTGGGCCAGAAGCGGTCCTCCAGGGTCCAACATGCGGCCCGTGGGCCAGAAGCGGTCCTCCAGAGGGTCCAACATGAGGCCCGTGGGCCAAAGCGGTCCTCCAGAGGGTCCAACATGAGGCCCGTGGGCCAAAAGCGGTCCTCCAGAGGGTCCAACATGAGGCCCGTGGGCCAAAAGCGGTCCTCCAGAGGGTCCAACATGAGGCCCGTGGGCCAAAAGCGGTCCTCCAGAGGGTCCAACATGAGGCCCGTGGGCCAAAAGCGGTCCTCCAGGGGTCCAACATGCGGCCCGTGGGCCAAAAGCGGTCCTCCAGGGGTCCAACATGAGGCCCGTGGGCCAAAAGCGGTCCTCCAGAGGGTCCAACATGAGGCCCGTGGGCCAAAAGCGGTCCTCCAGAGGGTCCAACATGAGGCCCGTGGGCCAAAAGCGGTCCTCCAGGGGTCCAACATGAGGCCCGTGGGCCAAAAGCGGTCCTCCAGAGGGTCCAACATGAGGCCCGTGGGCCAAAAGCGGTCCTCCAGAGGGTCCAACATGAGGCCCGTGGGCCAAAAGCGGTCCTCCAGAGGGTCCAACATGAGGCCCGTGGGCCAAAAGCGGTCCTCCAGAGGGTCCAACATGAGGCCCGTGGGCCAAAAGCGGTCCTCCAGGGGTCCAACATGAGGCCCGTGGGCCAAAAGCGGTCCTCCAGGGGTCCAACATGAGGCCCGTGGGCCAAAAGCGGTCCTCCAGGGGGTCCAACATGAGGCCCGTGGGCCAAAAGCGGTCCTCCAGGGGTCCAACATGAGGCCCGTGGGCCAAAAGCGGTCCTCCAGAGGGTCCAACATGAGGCCCGTGGGCCAAAGCGGTCCTCCAGAGGGTCCAACATGAGGCCCGTGGGCCAAAAGCGGTCCTCCAGGGGTCCAACATGAGGCCCGTGGGCCAAAAGCGGTCCTCCAGGGGGTCCAACATGAGGCCCGTGGGCCAAAAGCGGTCCTCCAGGGGGTCCAACATGAGGCCCGTGGGCCAAAAGCGGTCCTCCAGAGGGTCCAACATGAGGCCCGTGGGCCAAAAGCGGTCCTCCAGAGGGTCCAACATGAGGCCCGTGGGCCAAAAGCGGTCCTCCAGAGGGTCCAACATGAGGCCCGTGGACCAAAAGCGGTCCTCCAGGGGTCCAACATGAGGCCCGTGGACCAAAAGCGGTCCTCCAGGGGTCCAACATGAGGCCCGTGGGCCAAAAGCGGTCCTCCAGGGGGTCCAACATGAGGCCCGTGGGCCAAAAGCGGTCCTCCAGAGGGTCCAACATGAGGCCCGTGGGCCAAAAGCGGTCCCAGAGGGTCCAACATGAGGCCCGTGGGCCAAAAGCGGTCCTCCAGAGGGTCCAACATGAGGCCCGTGGGCCAAAAGCGGTCCTCCAGAGGGTCCAACATGAGGCCCGTGGGCCAAAAGCGGTCCTCCAGGGGTCCAACATGAGGCCCGTGGGCCAAAAGCGGTCCTCCAGAGGGTCCAACATGAGGCCCGTGGGCCAAAAGCGGTCCTCCAGAGGGTCCAACATGAGGCCCGTGGGCCAAAGCGGTCCTCCAGAGGGTCCAACATGAGGCCCGTGGGCCAAAGCGGTCCTCCAGAGGGTCCAACATGAGGCCCGTGGGCCAAAAGCGGTCCTCCAGAGGGTCCAACATGAGGCCCGTGGGCCAAAAGCGGTCCTCCAGAGGGTCCAACATGCGGCCCGTGGGCCAGAAGCGGTCCTCCAGAGGGTCCAACATGAGGCCCGTGGGCCAAAAGCGGTCCTCCAGGGGTCCAACATGAGGCCCGTGGACCAAAAGCGGTCCTCCAGGGGGTCCAACATGAGGCCCGTGGGCCAAAAGCGGTCCTCCAGAGAGTCCAACATGAGGCCCGTGGACCAAAAGCGGTCCTCCAGGGGTCCAACATGAGGCCCGTGGACCAAAAGCGGTCCTCCAGGGGGTCCAACATGAGGCCCGTGGACCAAAAGCGGTCCTCCAGGGGGTCCAACATGAGGCCCGTGGACCAAAAGCGGTCCTCCAGAGGGTCCAACATGAGGCCCGTGGACCAAAAGCGGTCCTCCAGGGGGTCCAACATGAGGCCCGTGGACCAAAAGCGGTCCTCCAGAGGGTCCAACATGAGGCCCGTGGGCCAAAAGCGGTCCTCCAGGGGGTCCAACATGAGGCCCGTGGACCAAAAGCGGTCCTCCAGGGGGTCCAACATGAGGCCCGTGGGCCAGAAGCGGTCCTCCAGAGGGTCCAACATGAGGCCCGTGGGCCAAAAGCGGTCCTCCAGAGAGTCCAACATGAGGCCCGTGGACCAAAAGCGGTCCTCCAGGGGGTCCAACATGAGGCCCGTGGACCAAAAGCGGTCCTCCAGAGGGTCCAACATGAGGCCCGTGGTCCAAAAGCGGTCCTCCAGAGGGTCCAATCTGGTCCTCAAAGTGTAAAAATTACAGAGAAGACATTAACTGCAGATTGTAAATTAGTAAAACTATAAATTTAAATCATTTCTAGACCATGACAAGTTGTTTGGATCATAAAGTACAAATACTAGATTGTTTTTGTCGTTTGCGTTTCATTTTTCTAATATTTTGTCTGTTTTTGTTGTTTTGGGTTTTTTTTGGTCTGATTTGTCATTATATTCATGAATTTTTTTTTTAATTTAAAAATAATACTGTAAGAATATTCACAAAAAATCAACCAAAATCCAGCAAATTTACTGGATTTTGGTTGATTTTTATGTGAATGTTCTTAAATAAAACATTAGAAGTTTTACTGATGAATATGTAATTGCTTTAGATATTTTGGGATATTTTTTGGAAGATTTTTATTTACAATTTTCATTTTTATTTTATTTTTTACATTATTATTCCTTGCCAAATTTGGGGATTTAAAAAATACAACTTTTAAGGAATTTTTTCCTGAAGAATTTTGCAAATTTGTATAAATTTGGGGAATTTTTTTCAGACAAGGGAGCAATATTTTGGTGCCATAAATGAAGACAACAGGGGAGTTAAAAAGGATTGTATTGTCAGGAACTGGAAGGCAAGAAGTGGAGCGTAGCGTTCTATGAGAGGAATCTATCTCCTGTTTCTACCAGTTGAGGGCGCTAAAGGAGCATCTCAGTCAGTGATTTCCTGACAGTTTCTGGTATAGCAGAGGTCAGTCTGAGCTCACTGCTCTGCTTTAAGGAACTTCTGCTCTGTGAATAAAGGTCATCCTTCACCTCCAGTCCAGACTCCTCATGTTCTTTAAGCACATTTAGGTTTAATTTCATCCAGTCTAGAGTTTTTTTTTGTTTTTCAAAGGCGAGGATGCCCAGTTGTCCACCTGTTTCTTCATTCCAATTGGAAATGGTTGTTGACTCTTCCTCTGTCTAAAGCGTCCATGTGGTGGACGTCTGGCAGCATCTTAGAGGGACTTTTTAATGCTGTAGACCAGGGGTGTCCAACATGAGGCCCATGGCCCAAAAGCGGTCCTCCACGACACGTTGTTTTGATCATAATAAAAATACCAGATTGTTCTTTGTCGTTTCATCCATCCATCCTCTATACACCGCTTTATCCTCACTAGGGTCATGGGGGGCTGGAGTCTATCCCAGCTGACTCGGGTGAAGGCAGGGGACACCCTGGACAGGTCACCAGTCTGTCACAGGGCTACATATACAGACACACAATCACACTCACACCTACGGACAATTAGAGTAACCAATTAACCTCAGCATGTTTTTGGACTGTGGGAGGAAGCCGGAGTACCCGAGAAAACCCACGCATGCACAGGGAGAACATGCAAACTCCATGCAGAAAGATCCCAGACTGGGATTTGAACCGGGGATCTTCTTGCTGCAAGGCAACAGTGCTAACCACTATTCTACCATGCAGCCCCGTTTTGTGTTTCATTTTCTAATACTTTGTCTGTTTTTGTTGTTTTGTCTGACTTTTGTCGTTTGTTTATTGTTTTCATCGTCTGGTGGGTGTTTTTGCATCTATTGTGTTTTTTTAATCTTATTTTGGTCGCTCATTTCTTTTTTGTCTCATTTGTGTCGTTTCTGTATTATTTTGTCTCGTGTTTGTTTCTTGTCTCTTGCTGTTTTGTGTTTCATGTTTGAAATATTTTGTCTTGTTTTTGTTATTTTTTGTCTTTTATGTCTGACTTTTGTCACTAGTCTCATGTTTAGTAGTTTTGTTTCTCATTTGTGTTCTTGTCTATTTATTGATGCTTTGTTTATTTTTGCCATTTTTATCTTATTTTGTCACTTTGTAACTTTTTGTCTAACTTTCGTTTTTTTTGTTTTGTTTCATGTCATTTGTCTCATTGTCATTTACGTCTCATTTTATTAAAATTTTGTCTATTTTTGATGGTTTTGTCTTTTTGTCTGACTTTCATGTTTTTGTCATTTTGTTTCTCATTTTTGTCATTTTGTGTTTCCTTTTTATCTCATTTTTGTCGCTTGTTTACTATTTTGTTGAATTTTCTGTCTCTTTGTTTTGCTTCATGTCATTTGTCAAATTTCTGTTGTTTTGTGTTTCATTTTTGTAATATGTCTTGTTTTTGTTGTTTTTTTATCTGACTTTGTCATTCATCTCATGTTTTAGTCATTTTGTGTTTCCTTTTTGTCTCGCTTGTGTTTTCTGTCTTGTTTTGTCGTTTGGTGTTTGGCTGTATTTGTTGTTTTGCCATTTAGTGTTTTTTAATGCGTTTTTGTCGTTTGTCCACTTTTTGTTTCCTAACTTCTTCTTTTGTGTTGTCTGTCTCATTTATTTGATGCTTTGTCTCATTTTTGTAATATTTTCTTGTTTTTTGATCTGTCGTTTTGATCATACAGTAAAAACTGCTCCACTGGAGTCAAACTGGGCTGAATGTGGAACCAGAACTAAGATGAGTTTGACTCTCCTGGTGCAGATTGATCATCCATGTTTAGATCAGACGTGTTCTCCTGATGAACCAAAAGAAATGGAGTGACAATCCAGCATGTCAAGCAAAGTTATCTTTCATTAGGACAATCAGCTCATCTCTAAATCCAATCAACAGGTCCTAGAACTTAATTTAAAGAAAATAAAAGACAATATGTTAAGAACAAGAAGTCCTTTATGAACACAAAAACCAATGTGCTACTAACAGGTCAGCTTTAGTAAAAACCGCTACCTTTCTAATAAAATAAAATCACCATGTATCAGTTTCACATTCAACATGTATTCACATCCAGAGTTAGTTAGTTCATGTTATTTTGGGTTGTTTGGGTTAGTTAGGGTTATTTAGCTAAGGTTATTTCGGGTTAGCTGGTTAAACATGTTCACTAAAACCTCCACCAACCCTGGTTAGTTCATCTGGTGTCTCTCTTCAATCATTTTGTGTCCTTGATTCTCTGCTTTTGGTTTTCAGTTTTTGTCTTTTCGTTGTCTCATTTGTGTGTTTTTTAGTCATTTCCTCTCGTGTGTTGTCTTGTTTCTAGTTTTTGTCGTGCCGTGGTCCTTCTTGTTGTGGCGTCTAATGCGTGCTGTGATGTCTGCTGTGATGTGTGCTGGAGTGCGTGGACAGCAGGTGTCGTCGTTGTGTTCTTTGATGTCGTGCTGGCTGATGGACTCTTATTGTGAAGGACCAGCCTGCTCACCTCCTCTCCAGCGTTTCATCTGCTGCTGTTTGTCCTTTTACCTCACATCTCTGAGCAGACACAGCTTTTACCAGCGTTCTACTGTCCAGCTGATGATCCCACATCAGAAAAAGAGAGAGAGCTGGACCAGAACCCAGCCTGACCTCCAGAAACAATCACAGGTTCCACATGTCTCAGTTTTAGGTTCCTGAGAGACCCAGAGGACAACCGATAAAAGAAACAGAGGAGCAGGTAGATGGAGATCCATCCCAGCATGGTGGAACATCTTCTACAGATGATGAGCAGAGTAGAGTGGAAACATGGAGATAGAAAATACAGAATGAGGAGAAAATCTACAGGATGAGGAGATAAAACACCACAAAGAGACACAAACGAACAAAACAAGACATGAAACAACAAACATGACAAAACGAGACAAAAACGACAAAACAGTGAGTCAAAGTGACAGGAAGGAGACGGGCTGATGTACGATGTCATTTTGTTGACTCTGACACCTGGAACACTCGGCGACACAAGGACAACACAAACAAGACAAAACTTATATGACAATAAAGCAGAAACATGTATCACAAAACACCACAACTGGGAGAACATAACACAAACAGGAAACAAATTGTAGAAAACTCCGTCTCCCAGAGTTCAATAGAGGCTGTAAAAAAGGAATTATGTAACTTTATGTTACAGTGGTAATAAATGAACCTACAGTGGTAATAAATGAACCTACAGTGGTAATAATGAACCTCCAGTAAAAAATAAATGAACCTCTAGTGGTAATAAATGAACCTACAGTGGTAATAAATGAACCTACAGTGATCATAAATGAACCTACAGTGGGTAATGAAATGAACCCTCCAGTAAAAAATAACTGCAGGCCTATACGTGGTAATAAATAAAACCCACAGTGGTAATAAAGAACCTACAGTGATAATAAATGAAACCTACAGTGGGTCAATAAATGAACCTAACAGTGGTAATAAATGAACCTTATAGTGATGATAACTGAACCCTATAGTGATCATAAATGAACCGTAACAGTGGTAATAAATGAACCTATCAGTGATAATAAATGAACCTCACAGTGGTAATAAATGACCTATATGTGATGATCAAATGAACCAATAGTGATAATAAATGAAACCTACAGTGGTATAAATAAACCTATAGTGATAAAATGAACCTACAGTGGTAATAATGAACCTACAGTGGTAATAAATGAACCTATAGTGATAATAATAACCTACAGTAAAATAAATGAACCTATAGTGGTAATAAATGAACCTACAGTGGTAATAAATGAACCTATAGTGATATAAATGAACCTACAGTGGTAATAATGAACCTATAGTGATAATAATGAACCTCCAGTAAAATAAATGAACCTACAGTGTAATAAACTGACCTATAGTTGATATAATATGAACCTACATGGGTAATAATGAACCTATAGTGGTAATAATGAACTACAGTGGTAATAATGAACCTACAGTGGTAATAGTGGACCTACATGGTAATAAATGACCTATAGTGATATAATGAATCTACAGTGGTAATAATGAACCTACAGTGGTAATAAAATGAACTACAGTATATAATAATACCTACAGTGGTAATAATGAACTACAGTGGTAAATGAATGAATCTATAGTGATAATAAATGACACTACAGTGGTAATAAATGAACCTACAGTGGTAATAAATGAACCTATAGTGATATAAATGAACTACAGTGGTAATAAATGAACCTACAGTGGTAATAAATGAACCTACAGTAATAATAAATGAACCTACAGTGGTAATAAATGAACCTACAGTGGTAATAATGAACCTACAATAAAATAAATGAACCTATAGTGATAATAAATGAACCTACAGTGATAATAATGAACCTACAGTGGTAATAAATGAACCTACAGTAATAATAAATGAACCCATAGTGATAATAAATGACCTACAGTGATAATAAATGAACCTACAGTGGTAATAAATGAACCTATAGTGATAATAAATGAACCTACAGTGGTAATAAATGAACCTACAGTGGTAATAATGAATCTACAGTAATAATAAATGAACCTACAGTGGTAATAAATGAACCTACAGTGGTAATAATGAACCTACAGTAATAATAAATGAACCTACAGTGGTAATAAATGAACCTACAGTGATAATAAATGAACCTACAGTGGTAATAAATGAACCTACAGTAATAATAAATGAACCTATAGTGGTAATAAATGAACCTACAGTAATAATAAATAAACCTACAGTAATAATAAATGAACCTACAGTGGTAATAAATGAACCTACAGTGGTAATAAATGAACCTACAGTGGTAATAAATGAACCTATAGTGGTAATAAATGAATCTACAGTAATAATAAATGAACCTATAATGGTAATAATTACCTACAGTATAATAAATGAACTTACAGTAATAATAAATGAACCTATAGTGGTAATAAATGAACCTATAGTGATAATAATGAACCTACAGTGGTAATAAATGAACCTACAGTGGTAATAAATGAACCTACAGTAATAATAAATAAACCTACAGTAATAATAATGAACCTATAGTGGTAATAAATGAACCTACAGTGGTAATAAATGAACCTACAGTAAAAATAAATGAACCTATAGTGATAATAAATGAACCTACAGTGGTAATAAATGAACCTATAGTGGTAATAATGAACCTACAGTGGTAATAAATGAACCTACAGTAAAATAAATGAACCTATAGTGATAATAAATGAACCTATACTGATATAAAATGAACTACAGTGGTATAAATGAACCTACTTAGTGATAAATTGAACCTAACAGTGATAATAAAATGAACCTATAGTGGATATAAATGAACCTACAGTGGTAATAAATGAACCTATACTGATATAAATGAACTTACAGTGGTAATAAATGAATCTACAGTGGCTAATAAATGAACCTACAGTGATAATAAATGAACCTACAGTGGTAATAATGACTACAGTGGTAATAAATGAACCTACAGTGGTAATAAAATGAACCTATAGTGAATAATAAATGAACCTAACAGTGGTAATACATGAACCTATACTGATAAATGAACCTACAGTGGTAATAAATGAATCTACAGTGGTAATAAATGAACCTACAGTGATAATAAATGAACCTACAGTGGTAATAATGAACCTACAGTGGTAATAAATGAACCTATAGTGATAATAAATGAACCTACAGTGGGTAATAATGACCTGCAGTGGTAATAAGTGAAGCTACAGTAATATAAATGAACCTACAGTGGTAACAAATGAACCTACAGTGGTAATAATGAACCTACAGTAATAAATGAACTATAGTGGTAATAATGAACCTACAGTGGTAATAATGAACCTACAGTAATAATAAATGAACCTATAGTGGTAATAATGAACCTACAGTAATATAAATAACCTACAGTAATAATAAATGAACCTACAGTGGTAAAAATGAACCTACAGTGGTAATAAATGAACCTACAGTGGTAATAATGAACCTATAGTGGTAATAAATGAATCTACAGTAATAATAAATGAACCTATAGTGGTAATAATTAACCTACAGTAATAATAAATGAACTTACAGTAATAATAATGAACCTATAGTGGTAATAAATGAACCTATAGTGATAATAAATGAACCTACAGTGGTAATAAATGAACTACAGTGGTAATATGAACCTACAGTGGTAATAAATGACCTACAGTAATAATAAATAAGCCTACAGTAATAATAATGAACCTATAGTGGTAATAAATGAACCTACAGTGGTAATAAATGAACCTACAGTAAAAATAAATGAACCTATAGTGATAATAATGAACCTACAGTGGTAATAAATGAACCTACAGTGGTAATAAATGAACCTATAGTGGTAATAAATGAACCTAACAGTGGTTAATAAATGAACCTACAGTAAAAATAAATGAACCTATAGTGATAATAAATGAACCTACAGTGGTAATAATGAACCTACAGTGGTAATAAATGAACCTACAGTGGTAATAAATGAACCTACGGTGGTAATAAATGAACCTATACTGATAATAAATGAACCTACAGTGGTAATAAATGAACCTATAGTGATAATAAATGAACCTACAGTGATAATAAATGAACCTATAGTGATAATAAATGAACCTACAGTGGTAATAAATGAACCTATACTGATAATAAATGAACTTACAGTGGTAATAAATGAATCTACAGTGGTAATAATGAACCTACAGTGATAATAAATGAACCTACAGTGGTAATAAATGAACCTACAGTGGTAATAAATGAACTACAGTGGTAATAAATGAACCTATAGTGATAATAAAATGAACCTACAGTGGTAATAATGAACCTATAGTGATAATAAATGAACTACAGTGGTAATAAATGAATCTACAGTGGTATAATGAACCTACAGTGATAATAAATGACCTACAGTGGTAATAAATGAACCTACAGTGTAATAATGAACCTATAGTGATAATAAATGAACTACAGTGGTAATAAATGAACCTGCAGTGGTAATAAGTGAAGCTACAGTAATAATAAATGAACCTACAGTGGTAATAATGAACCTTACAGTGGTAATAAATGAACCTACAGTATAATGAACCTATAGTGGTAATAATGAACCTACAGTGGTAATAAATGAACCTACAGTAATAATAATGAACCTATAGTGGTAATAAATGAACCTACAGTAATAATAAATAAACCTACAGTAATAATAAATGAACCTACAGTGGTAAAAATGGAACCTACAGTGGTAATAAATGAACCTAATAGTGGTAATCAATGGATCTACAGTAATAATAAATGAACCTATAGTGGTAATAAATTAACCTACAGTAATAATAAATGAACCTACAGTGGTAATAAATGAACCTATAGTGGGTAATAATGAACCTATAGTGATAATAAATGAACCTACGTGGTAATAAATGAACCTACAGTGGTATAAATGAACCTACAGTGGTAATAAATGAACCTACAGTAATAAAAATAAAGCCTACAGTAAATAATAAATGAACCTATAGTGGTATAAATGAACCTACAGTGGTAATAAATGAACCTACAGTAAAAATAAATGAACCTATAGTGATAATAATGAACCTACAGTGGTAATAAATGAACCTACAGTGGTAATAAATGAACCCTATAGTGGTAATAAATGAACCTACAGTGGTAATAAATGAACCTACAGTAAAACCAAATGAACCTCACTAGTGATAATAAATGAACCTACAGTGGTATAAATGAACCTACAGTGGTAATAAATGAACCTACAGTGGTATATGACCCTACGGTGGTAATAAATGAACCTATACTGATAATAATGAACCTACAGTGGTAATAAATGAACCTATAGTGATAATAAATGAACCTACAGTGATAATAATGAACCTATAGTGATAATAAATGAACCTACAGTGGTAATAAATGAACCTATACTGATATAAATGAACTTACAGTGGTAATAATGAACCTACAGTGGTAATAAATGAACCTATAGTGGTAAATAAATGAATCTACCAGTGGTAATAAATGAACCTACAGCTGATAATATAATGAACCTACAGTGGTAATAATGAACCTACAGTGGTAATAATGAACCTACAGTGGTAATAAATGAACCTATAGTGATAATAAATGAACCTACAGTGGTAATAAATGAACCTATACTGATAAATGAACCATACAGTGGTAATAAATGAATCTACAGGGTAAAATGAACATACAGTGATAATAAATGAACCTACAGTGGTAATAAATGAACCTACGTGGTAATAAATGAACCTATAGTGATAATAAATGAACCTACAGTGGTAATAATGAACCTAATAGTGATAATAAATGAACCTACAGTGGTAATAAATGAACCTGCAGTGTAATAAGTGAAGCTACAGTAATAAATAAATGAACCTACCAGTGGTAATAAATGAACCTACAGTGGTAATAAATGAACCTACAGTAATAAATGAACCTATAGTGGTAATAATGAACCTACAGTGGTAATAAATGAACCTAAAGTGGTATAATTAAGCTACAGTAATAATAAATGAGCCTACAGTGGTAATAAATGAACCTACAGTGGTAATAAATTATATTAATAATGACTATACTTCAGTGGAATGAAGACAGCCCAGGTCCAGGTCCAGGTCCAGGTCAGCACCAGGCCCAGGTCCAGGTGTAGGTCCAGGTCTGGTCCAGGTCCAGTATAATGAGAAAGGTGAAACTGCATTTCCTCTGTTACAGCCAACAGCAGGACAGGTGAGTGTCCAGGTGAGTCTCAGGTTACCTGAAGGTCATCTGTTTGGAGCCAAACTGTGTGTTTGTTTCTGTTTCACTGCTTCATTACCTCTGAGACACTGTAGACAGACAGGTAGACAGGTAGACGGGTAGACAGGTGTTTCATGTCTTCTCTGATCAGTTTGTAGCTTTTTAAAGTGATCAGGAGGATCGGCTGACTGGACTCACCTGTCCACCAGGTTTGTCAGCAGGACCAATCAGATGAAGCAGCGAGCCTCAGTTTTAGCATAGCCACATTCCTGTTAGCATAGCAACATTCCTGTTAGCATAGCAGTTCGCTTGTTAGCATAGCAAACATTCCTGTTAGCATAGCAATTCTCTTGCTAGCATAGCCACATTCCTGTTAGCATAGCAATTCTCCTGTTAGCATAGCCACATTCCTGTTAGCATAGCAATTCTCCTGTTAGCATAGCAACATTCCTGTTAGCATAGTAACTCTCCTGTTAGCGTAGCAAACTGTCCTGTTGGCAAAGCAACATTCCTGCTGTGCATCAGTGACACCAAAACATCCATCATGTGACAACAGGTGACTCACCTGTAGATTAGATTAAAAGGTAAACACTTCCTGTTTTGTGGTCATGTGACTGTTGTCGAACCAACCTGATTAAAGGAGCTTCTCTACATCTTACTTCAGCTTAGCTTAGCTTAGCATGAAACCTCCTCTCTGTACACAGTTCCTCGGTGACCTCACAGCTGACAGCGATGATGTAAGCAGCAGCATCAGGTAATGTTGAGTCTACCTGACAGGTGAGACATCAGCTGACAGGTGAGCTCCTCAGGTGTGTTTGTGTTTCTGCTCCTCTAATCTCTCAATGTTTCCATCTGTGTTTACTGAGTCTGGATTAATCTGTTTCTTCTTCTGCTGCTGCTGGAGGACTTCAGGTGTTTTCACCACAGAAAAAGAAACTTACCCTGACGACAGTTTAAGCCCAAACACTTCCTGTCTCCTTTACCTAAGTGTGGTTTTATTTATCTCACTGTAGTTTTATTTATCTTCACTGTAGTTTTATTTATCTTCACTGTAGTTTTTTTATCTTCACTGTAATTTTATTTATCCTCACTGTAGTTTAATTTATCTTCACTGTAGTTTTATTTATCTCATTGTAGTTTTATTTATCCTCACTGTAGTTTTATTTATCCTCACTGTAGTTTAAATTTATCTTCAACTGTAGTTTATTTATTTTCACTGTAGTTTTTTTTATCTCACTGTAATTTTATTTATCCTCACTGTTAGTTTATTTATCTCACTGTAGTTTAATTTATCTTCACTGTAGTTTAATTTATCTTCACTGTAGTTTTATTTATCCTCACTGTAGTTTTATTTATCTCACTGTAGTTTTATTTATCTCACTGTAGTTTATTTATCCTCACTTAGTTTTTATCCTCACTGTTGTTTTATTTATCTCACTGTAGTTTAATTTATCTCACTGTAGTTTTATTTATCCTCACTGTCAGTTTATTTATCCTCACTGTAGTTTTATTTATCTCACTGTAGTTTATTTATCCTCACTGTAGTTTTATTTATCCTCACTGTTGTTTTATTTACTCTCACTGTAGTTTAATTTATCCTCACTGTAGTTTTATTCATCTTCACTGTAGTTTAATTTATCCTCACTGTAGTTTTATTTATCTTCACTGTAGTTTATTTATCCTCACTGTAGTTTTATTTATCTCACTGTAGTTTTATTTATCCTCACTGTAGTTTAATTTATCTTCACTGTAGTTTAATTATCTTCACTGTATTTTATTTATCTCACTGTAGTTTTATTTATCTTCACTGTAGTTTTATTTATCCTCACTGTAGTTTATTTATCTCACTGTAGTTTAATTTATCTTCACTGTAGTTTAATTTATCTTCACTGTAGTTTTATTTATCTCACTGTAGTTTTATTTATCTTCACTGTAGTTTATTTATCCTCACTGTAGTTTTATTTATCCTCACTGGAGTTTTATTTATCTCACTGTAGTTTATTTATCCTCACTGTAGTTTTATTTATCTCACTGTAGTTTTATTTATCTTCACTGTAGTTTTATTTATCCTCACTGTAGTCTTATTTATCTCACTGTAGTTTTATTTATCCTCACTGTAGTTTTATTATCTCACTGTAGTTTTATTTATCTTCACTGTAGTTTTATTTATCTCACTGTAGTTTTATTTATCCTCACTGTAGTTTTATTTATTTCACTGTAGTTTAATTTATCTTCACTGTAGTTTAATTTATCTTCACTGTAGTTTAATTTATCCTCACTGTAGTTTTATTTATCTCACTGTAGTTTTATTTATCCTCACTGTAGTTTTATTTATCTCACTGTAGTTTTATTTATCTTCACTGTAGTTTTATTTATCTCACTGTAGTTTTATTTATCCTCACTGTAGTTTATTTATCTCACTGTAGTTTTAATTTATCTTCACTGTAGTTTAATTTATCCTCACTGTAGTTTAATTTATCTTCACTGTAGTTTAATTTATCTTCACTGTAGTTTATTTATCTCACTGTAGTTTAATTTATCTTCACTGTAGTTTAATTTATCCTCACTGTAGTTGAATTTATCTTCACTGTAGTTTTATTTATCCTCACTGTAGTTTAATTTATCTTCACTGTAGTTTTATTTATCCTCACTGTAGTTTATTTATTCTCACTGTAGTTTTATTTATCTTCACTGTAGTTTTATTTATCTCACTGTTAGTTTATCTTCACTGTAGTTTCATTTATCTCACTGTAGTTATCTTCACTGTAGTTTTATTATCCTCACTGTAGTTTTATGTATCCTCACTGTAGTTTATTTATCTCACTGTAGTTTTATTTATCTTCACTGTAGTTAATTTATCTTCACTGTAGTTTTATTTATCTTCACTGTAGTTTTATTTATCTCACTGTAGTTTAATTTATCTTCACTGTAGTTTTATTTATCTCACTGTAGTCTTATTTATCTTCACTGTAGTTTAATTTATCTTCACTGTAGTTTATTTATCTCACTGTAGTTTAATTTATCTCACTGTAGTTTTATTTATCTCACTGTAGTTTTATTTATCTCACTGTAGTTTTATTATCCTCACTGTAGTTTTATTTATCTTCACTGTAGTTTTATTTATCCTCACTGTAGTTTAATTTATCTCACTGTAGTTTTATTTATCTCACTGTAGTTTAATTTATCTCACTGTAGTTTATTTTCCTCACTGTAGTTTTATTTATCCTCACTGTAGTTTATTATCTCACTGTAGTTTTTATCTTCACTGTAGTTTATTTATCTCACTGTAGTTTTATTTATCCTCACTGTGTTTCTATCTGTTCCTTAACTGTAGAAGATGTTCCACCCTGCTGGATGGATCTCCAACACTTTGTTCTCTGGTTCTGCTGAGTTTTTCTGATTCCTTTTTTGTGTTTTTAGGGCTCCTGAGTCATTTGGGGATTTTTTTAAAGTGAACATCTTTCAGATCTTTGACTGAGAGTAAAACTCCTGATGAAACCCAGAAGAACCCATCCAGACCCGATCCACCTCCACTTGGACCAGAACCCGTGGGTCTGCTGTGGATGATCATGTGAGAGCGTTAACCCTGTAGTAACCCCGGCGTGTCTGAGACGGTGGTTCCGGTTCATCGGCGTCTCTCGGATTATCTGATGTCTTTCTGCACATGTGCAGTGAGTCTCAGGCCTGGACTCGTTCCGTCACTTCTTCAAAGATAAACTTCAACGTAAACCGACTTCATCTTCTCCACTCAGCCAGAACCACATCCTGTCCTGTCAAAACAGCAGCTGCAGCAGTGCTCACGGCTCTCACACGCCGCGGGTTCCGTGTTCTGTGTCCGTGTTCCATGTTCTGTCTCAGGGTTCTCTCCACAGTTGTGTTGTCCCTTTGCCCCTGGTCTCTGTCTACTTTAGGCCTAGTGCTTGCAGCAATTAACAGATGCATTGCCCCTGTTGCCTCTGTTGCCCCTGTGCCTCTGTTGCCCCTGTTGCCTCTGTTGCCCCTGTGCCCCTGTTGCCCTGGTCTCTGTCTAGTTTATGTTTAGTGGTGTGTTTTGAACTCAAAGCTACCCGCATGTAGCCGTGTTGTTGCCGTGTTGCTGCTGGCGGCTTCCATGACGGTCTTCATGCCTACGTGATGTTTCTGCCGTCCTGACAGCGAGCAGATGAGGAGATAAAGATGGAGGAGATACAGATGGAGGAGATAGAGATGGAGGACGAGCAGAGATTAAAAGGCAACAGGTACGACTGGTTTCAAATAAACAACCGCAGCTCAGGTGATGTTTCCCAGCATGCAGCTCAGGGATGCATCTGATTGGACGGAACGAGGAGCCGGTGATAGCTCCAGGTGAGACGTTCTCTGAACAGAAGAACGTGTCAGACCTGAACGTTCCATGAGAAGAACCTCAGATCTAAACTGTGAATTATTGAAGCACAATTTTTATTCTTTGATTTCTTCATGTTTCTGGACATTTTCTGTCTAACTGTAGTTTTATTTGTTTGTTTCTTCGCAGCCTCGTTTACATTAAAGCCTCAAAGCAGGGAAAAGATTCTGATCTATTCTTTTGGCTGTTGATGTATTTTATGGTTCATGGAGCAACGATGGAAAGAGATTCCAAAAAGCACCTTCATAACAACAAGAAGCGAAATCAAAAAGTTTGGTCAGTTTTGGTTGTGGTCATTTAGATCTTTAGAACCACCAGACTACCACCCATCCTCCTAAAAGATGAGGAGACCACCTGATGGACCACGAGAACATCTCAGGAACCCTTCAAGAACACCATATCTCCCTTCAAATACCTCCTGGACCTCCAGAAAGACCACTATGACCTTCTAAAGGACATTTAGAACCACCTCTTCTACCACCACAAACGTCCTGAAACACCTCTATAACCACCTCTAGAACTACTACAACCTTCTAAGGAACGGCTACAACTTCTCCAGTAACCAGTACAGTCTCCAACAGGACACAACAAAAGCCCCTTTTATTGCAAGAAGAATATAAAGGGTTCTCCTACCTTCTAAGGGACTACTAGAACGTTGACAACCACTAAAATCTGATATGAGACACAACAGGCCTTGACATGGCATCTAAAACCCTCTGAAGGAACTCCCGAACCT
Organism: Acanthochromis polyacanthus; assembly: GCF_021347895.1. NCBI lineage: Eukaryota > Metazoa > Chordata > Actinopteri > Pomacentridae > Acanthochromis > Acanthochromis polyacanthus. The sequence continues at coordinate 32,045,605 of NC_067132.1, read as the reverse complement.
TTCAAAGGACCTCCAAGACTTGACAAAGGACCTCCAGAACCTGCTAAAAGACATCCAGAACCTGCTAAAGTGATGAAGAACACTGTTATGAACAGGCTGTTTCCACTGCAAAAACCTGGAGGTCGTTATGGTTTTAAGTCATTCTGACTGACAGAAACCGGACCCTGTAGAACCTGTGTGAAACGGTTTCCTCTGAGTGGCTTGATGCTGATTGGTTACATTCAGAGGACAACGTGTGTTCTGTCTTAGTTTAGTTTAGTTTAGTTTAGTTTATTTGAAAGGGGACAATACAATTTCATAAAACACATGATTATACATGGTTAAAAAAGCCAGGAATTAGCCAAAAGGCGAGTTTTCATCTGTAGTCCCTGGCCATGATATAAAAGAAGCAGTAAAATACATCTACAAGAGATAGAACATAGATAGACACATTGATACGCACTAATGTAACACATAACACATACATGACAAACTGTTAAGAGAGCACAGGGCCACACAATACCTATACAATACAAGATTCATATTCAAACACTTACTATACAATTAAGACAATGAGACATCACAACATGTCACAACATAACATTTGATTCCAACATCAAAACATCACAACGGTCTTGTCTCTTAGTGTGGCAGCTGTAGGTGTGATAAGCCACATTTTAATTTTTTTTGTGAAGACCTTGTATGTCCTCTCTAATGATGTAAAGTTCTCCACATGCTCTCTCTGGTTCCTTCATCTCAGTGGAGTTTGGTCCAATAAGTCCTGAAGCAGTGGAACATGAACCCACAGAACATTAGATTAACTCCTGAACGAGTGAAATGTTCAGAACAGAGTCAGAAACTAAATAAGAACGCTCTGAGGTCAGAAGAAGTGAACAGGAGCCGACAGAAGTAAGGGCTGGGTTCTACTGTGGAACCTTAAAGTAAACAGGGTTCCTGCAGCAGGACGTCGCTGATAAGAACCCTGGATGAGTCGCTCTCCGATGCTTCCTCTGGACATCTTCTGTTGGGTTTTAGAACAGAGCAGAGTTGTGGATGTGTGGTTCTACTGGCAGACTTTGAAGACGTTCCTCTGCGTCTTATCTTCTCTGACTCACCAAAATATTCTGATTGAGGAGCAGCAGCTCAGCTGAGCCTCAAACATCCTGAGATGGAATCAGAGCTGCAGATAAGATCAGCCCGGCTCTGACACGCCTCTTTACCAAGACAGTCCAGGAGGAGATAAGACTAGTCACGCAGCAACACACAGACACACAACACACAAAAAACACAAACAAAACACACAACACAGCAGAGGACACACAAACTCCAGAAGCTCTGAGGGAAGAAACTGTGCTTCACTTTATCTCCATCTCTGTTTCTAAACACTGAAGCTTTGAACTGCTGCTGTTTATAGGGGACCTCATCCATCCATCATCCATCCATCATCCATCCATCCATCATCCAACCATCATCACCCATCCATTATCATCCATCATCCATCCCTCCATCTTCCATCCATCCATCCATCCATCCATTCCCATCCATCATCCATCCCTCCATCCATCCATCCATCCATCCACCCATCCATCTATCCATCCATCCATCATCCATCCAACCCAACATCATCCATCATCCATCCATCCATCATCCAACCATCCATCACCCATCCATTATCATCCATCATCCATCCTCCATCTTCCATCCATCCATCCATCCATCCATCCATCCATCCATCCTCCATCCATCCATCCATCCATCCACCCATCCATCTATCCATCCATCCATCATCCATCCAACCCAACATCATCCATCATCCATCCATCCATCATCCAACCATCCATCACCCATCCATTATCATCCATCATCCATCCCTCCATCTTCCATCCATCCATCCATCCATCATCCATCCCTCCATCTTCCATCCATCCATCCATCCATCCATCCATCCATCCATCCCTCCATCCATCCATCCATCCATCCCTCCATCCATCCATCCATCCATCCATCCATCCATCCATCCACCCATCCATCTGTCATCCATCCATCATCCATCCAACCCAACATCATCCATCATCCATCCATCCATCATCCATCCATCCATGCATCCATCCATCATCCATCCATCCATCCATCCATCCATCATCCAACCATCATCCATCATCCAACCCAACATCATCCATCATCCATCCATCCATCCATCCATCATCCATCCATGCATCCATCCATCGATCCATCATCCATCCATCATCCATAATCCATCCATTCATCCATCCATCCATCCATCATCTATCATCCATCCATCATCCATCATCCATCCATCATCTATCATCCATCATCCATCATCCATCCATCATCTATCATCCATCATCCATCCAGCCATTCATCCATCTATCCATCATCCATCCATCATCTATCATCCATCATCCATCCATCCAGGACTCTTTGTGTTTCCTATTTTAATGATCTAAAGTGTGTGATTTAGTTGTGAATGTTGTGTTACAGTGTGTGTGTGTGTGTGTGTGTGTGTGTGTCTGTGTCTGTGTCTGTGTGTGAATTCTTTGCTCTGTTGTGAGTCACAGCATGAAGTGAAAACATCCATTAGAGGTTGGTGTTGGGAACGGCTGAGTGTCAGGATGATTAATTCCAGCAGACGATGAAACGATGAGCAGCAACAGCAGATAAGAGCAGGAGGATAGAGTTACTGAGGATTACCTGCTGCACAGGTGAGCTGCAGGTGAGGCGTCACACCACCAGCTGCTGCCTCAAAACATCCTCCACCTTCAGGAGCTAATCAGAGAGCAGCAGGGAGCAGGCAGAGTATTGATCCTGACAGAACTGATCAGCTTGATAGATCCGATAGATCTGATACAACTAGTAGTACTGATGGTATTGGTAGTACTGGTAGTATTGGTAGCACTGATGTATTGGTGGAACCAATGACGGGTAGACAGGAGGAATTCTCACTGTGCTGTGTTCTTGGAAAATCTTTCAGGATTCACATTCTTCACTTCAGCTGTCAAACCTGGTCAATGATTGATCAATAACTGATCAGTGACTTCAGCTGAGGACAATAAAGCTGTTATTTCAGTGGTTCTTTCTGGTGCAGTTGGTCCTGGTCCTGGTCCTGGTCCTGGTTCTGTTCCTGGTCCTGGTCCTGCTGATTGACGCTAACAGAGGGCAGCGGGAGGTTCAGGCTGAGGACAGAACCACGGTTCTTGTCCCAACGTGTTCTTGTCAAAACAACATTTATTACTGGAAGGGACTGAAGCTTTGATCCTCTGCTGGATTCTCAAGCTGAGGCTGTGGACCCGCTTTAACAGAACATCTGGAACATGTTCATTTAAGACACTTGTGCTCCAAACAAGAAGGATGCCACTGGATGAAGGCCCTAGGATCCCTGACTCATCACTATACCCACCAGAGATTCTAACACATCTCTGGGGGTCATCAGGTGGAAATCTCCCTTCAACGGTGTTTCTCCTGTTTAGTCCCACAACACCTTCAGGAGGCTAAGATGAACTCTGGCATCTCAGATTCCCCCCCCCCCCCCCCAGTGCCAGTTCACACTGCACCTACACAATCCAAACAGCACCTCCACCTTCAGCTGACTCAGGCCTGTTTAGGAGATGCTCCAGGTAGCGAGCAGATGCTACCAGTTAGCTACTGCTAGATGCTGAATATCTAGAGCCGACTGCTAAAAACTGACAAAGAAACTGTACTCAAAGACTCTCCAGATCCCTCTAAATGCTCATGCTAGCTGCAAACTTCATCTAAGGCGCAAGTACCAAATCCTAACTTCTTCTTTTCCTTTCAGCTTTTCCCTTCAGGAGTCTCCACAGCGAATCAATTGCCTCCATCTAACCCTGTCTACTGCATCCTCTTCTCTCACACCAACTACCTTCATGTCCTCTTTAACCACATCCATAAACCTCCCCTTTGGTTTTCCTCTAGGCAAGTACCAAATGCTAACTGCTAACTGCTAATGCTATCTAACAAGAAAGTCCAGATTTTACTGAAAGTTTCACTTCCACTTGTTGATGTGTTCATTCTGTTTGTCTTGAAGTTTTTATTGATTGATTAGTTTGTGTTTCTGTAGAGATAAAGTTGATCATCAGCACTGGAAGGAAAAAGATGTTTATTCAGTTCAGACAGAAACAGGAAACAGGAATCTGCTGCTATAATGAGTCCTTCTGGTTCTGATCCAATAAATAAGCCAGACGTGATCTCTGGAGACGCTCCAGGATTAAATATCTTCATCAGGCTTCTCACCAACAAATAAAACTCTGGACACGTTCTGAAGCTTCATACGACGGATTTAGAAAACGTTCTCAACACAGAATATGACTTCTTTTCAGCAACGCCTCACAGCCTCCATAGTTTACTGCCTGCAGACTGATGCTAGGTGGACATCACAGGACACCCACGCTAACATCATGCTAATATGATGCTAATGTGATGCTGACATCATGGTAACATCATAGTGATATAAAGCTAACATCATGCTAACATGACGCTAGTATGATGCTAACATAATGGTAATGTAATGCTAACCCTATGCTAACATGATGCAAATGTGATGCTATCATGAAGGCAACATGTTTGTAACATGTTCTAACATTATGCTAATACGATATTAACATGACACTATCATGATGTTAATAAGAGGCCAATGTGATGGTAACATCAAACACGCATGTTCCAAACATGATGGCAATATGTTGCTAATATTATGCTAACATGATGCTAATTTGATACTAACATGATTCTAACATTTTGCTAACATTTGCTTACATGACACTAACATGATGTTAATATGAGGCTAACATGATGCAAATGTGATGTTAACTTGAAGCTAATATGTTTGTAACATGTTCAAACATTATGCTAATATGATGCTAACATGACACTAGCATGATGTTAATATGAGGCTAACATGATGCTAATGCGATGGTAACATGAAGCTAGCATGTTCCTGACATGATGATAACATGTTGCTAACATTATGCTAACATGATGCTAATTTGATTGTTAATATGAAGATAACGTGATGCTAACATGCTGCTAATATGATGTTAATCTGAGGCTAACGTGACGTGAACATGATGCTAATGTGATGCTAACATGATGTGAGCATGATGTTAATATGAGGATAGCGTGATGCTAACATGAGGCTAACGTGATGCTAGGTGATGTGACACTACATTAGTTTTTTTCAATTGCTAACAAGTATTGGTCCAAACTGAAGTCTCAAGTTCAAAACTCTTAACACAGTCTGCATTTCCATCATGTATCTCAGCTAAACAGATAATCTCATCCCCAAAACTGTTTCTCACAACAAAACACTTCATTCATGTCTCAAAATAAGCTCATTCAACCACAGCACTAGAAAATAGTCTCACTTTGGAAACAAACGCTGTCACTCTGAGCACACTGAACTACAAAATACCAACAACAGAAAGCATTACATGAAATTAATTGAGATCTTTCAAGATTGAATGATTTCTTTTAGATAAATCAGTATTTTCTTATAAAATAAGATCCTTGCACTCTGTGTTTTAAATTATTGTAATATATTGCAACAAGAATGAATCAGGAATGCAGCAGTTTACTTCAACAACATTTACGTATTTTCTCTGTGCCTTTGCATCGGTACTTTGGGACCTTACAAGAAATAAAAAGTTTACTGTAAACAAAAATAAAATGCAGAATCTCAGAATTCATGGGGCAGAATAGAAATCAAGAGATAAAAGTCAAAAACCAACAACATGTAAACTGTAACATTCACAGTCGTCTGCATTTGGCCTCATGTTTCCATCCATTACATCTGATGTCTTCTCTGATGCATTGTGGGTAGAACCTTTCTGTCTCCTTTTTATGGTTTCTGATGAGGCCAAACACAGATCACCTGAATCGGTTTTCAGCTGACTACTACACTCAGCTGTGTGTAATTAACTAATCTTTTCATTTATTTTAATTTTCAATACTTTGAAATGATTTTCCACAGATTTCAATGTGACTGCAGCAGAAATTCCCCGTGTTTTTCCCATCATTCTGTTTTGATTGTGTTTTTACAGTTTTGAACACAGTGTGTTAGCATTTGAACAGTGTCCTGTAAAGGTCTGGTGTTCTGCAGGAGGTGAACTAGAAACTGAGAAAAGAGTTCATGAATTTTGGTGACTGCAGTCACTGAATGCATTTTGTGTGAAAGCAATGAAAGTGATTCACAGTTCGGTCCACATGGACTGCTGTTTTGCAAACTGTTAAGAGTTTTGAACATGTGACTTCAGTTTCAACCAATGCGTGTTAGCAGTTGAAAAAAACTGTAACAGAAGCTGTTCAGAATGAGGGTTTCTTTTAAATCTCTTGCATGAAATTGTTTGACGTCTGCCTTCAGAAAACACTCAAATTTCCCAGCTACAAATATCAGGGGTTAACAGAAAATGAGTCATTAAAATGAGAAATGCTGCAGATTTCAGATGAACTCTGTTTGAGGAAGGCCATGAGGTGTGGCTGAAAGCTCTGGAGACACTGAAAGAGGAGCTGCTTTGGTTTCAGACGTCCTGAACTGAAGAAGGCTGAGTGATGAAAGCTGGTTTTGGTCTTGAAGGTCGTAGGTGTGCCAGGTACAGAACAGTCATGTGGTTACAGCGTCTCTTTGGCAGGAGGACAGTAGTCATGTTATCAGTAGTCACGGTAACAGCGGTGCTCCATCAGTAGTCGTCATAGCGATAGGTGTTGGGGTAAGCATAGCGGTAGTCGTAACCGTCAGCTCGCTCTGTTTTGGTCTGCAGAGGTTCAGGCTGAAATGACAAGGACTTGATGACTCCACCTGACTCGTCTGTCACCTTCACCTCAGTGGAGTACGAGGACGGAGAGGCGTCTTCCAGCAGGGAGGAGCAGCCAGGGAGGCCTGAAGGTTTGGGTGGAGCACAGGGCTGGTAGGACGGGAGGCTGCTCGGAGGTTTGGGACACGACTGGTAGGAAGGCAGAGCTGCAGGAGGCTTTGGGCAGGGCTGGTAGGACACCTGAGGACCACACAGAGGTTCAGTCAGACATTTACTGTGGTCCAATCAC